>NW_003546472.1:54907-56055 GCF_000090795.2 Amphimedon queenslandica | reverse complement strand
ATCACAGTGCACTGTAAGAGGTTAAGAAGTAACCATAAAAGCAGATATTTAGTTACAAAACTATCAGATATCGTCTGGAGAGTCCCACAAAGTATCTCCATTCATCTCCATTGCGGTCACCAGTTCCCAGCAAATTAGGAGTGTTTCAATGGATAATGCACTCACGTGATCCTGTTTCTAATTCCTGTTCTGTGTATTATATTTATGGTATTTTTAATCTTTATAGGCTCAACAGATTGCTGAGAATGCCTACAATTTTGCCGTTAATAATCTTCTCCCGGATCACCTGTTCTGTTACATGTACACATTATTTAATGTAAGGATGTGATTCTTATATTGTTAAAATTTTTTAAATGGAAAGAAGTTATGTATATTGTAGTGTGTTTTACAATTATTAGGAATATGCTAAGTTACAGCAAGGTAAGGTACGTATACATGAAGGTATGACTGAAGTAACTACAGATGAGAGTCATTGGGCTAATTCTTGTCAATTTTGTTCTGTAAGTGAATATCACACCGATGTATGTGTATAATCTCTTTGTACACCTCATAGATTAATAAAAACAAGAAGGTTGAACTGTAAAATTTTCAAGCTGCTTTTAAAGTGTTAAATCTACTAGGAACTTGATGCCAAATTTCACTTATAGTCTACCATTTTAAAATTATTTTTGTATTTATAAGACATTAACAAACATAACCTGTTGGCATAAAGAAGTTACAATAGCTCTACAAATTCCTGGAACTGCTACAGTAACATTCCTATCAAAGAAACAATACTGCTACCTAAGGACCAGAAATGCTAAAAAAGATACAAGACAAATAGAATAGTTATCAGGCAAATTTAGATGCAGCCTGATAACTCACCTGATGCAGCCCATGATTCTGTTTATAGGATCATTGTTATTTGGAGTTCTGCTGAATTGTTTAATGAGCTTAGTGATTAAAAAATTGCAATGTATGGTTCTGTTATCTCCAGTTTTAACTTAATACGTGATGAAAGAGAAAATTAATATGTGTTCAATTTTGGCGGTTAGGATTGCAGTTTTCGAGCAGTCTAGCAATAAGGAAACTAATCATTATAACTCTATTAAGTATTAACATCATTAGAGGTCAACCTGGTAATGTTGTATAGTATGGGTATCAATAAT
>NW_003546472.1:36829-49707 GCF_000090795.2 Amphimedon queenslandica | reverse complement strand
CTAACTGCTCCACCTTTATTTTTTTGTTTGTCTTGTCCATTTGCATGTTTACGTAATTTGGCTTGTTGATATCCCATTTGAGCGTCTTTTCGAAGCTGATAATTTTTGTGTTGCTTTCTACTTCCTTTTTGTTTTTGCTTTTGTTGCATTATGCTTGTAGTTTTAAGTTTTCCAACTACTTCACCTTCATTTTTTTGTTTGTCTTGTCCATGTTTACGTAACTTGCCTTGTTGACATTCTTTTTGAGCATATTTTCGAAGCTGATAAGTTTTGTGTTGCTTTCTACTTCCTTTTTGTTTTTGCTCTTGTTTCATTATTTCATGGTCAATACTCCCATTGACAGTGCCTTTTTTTAGTCCCAAAATACATATAAAACAATTTGTATTATAGTCAAAAGACCCGTACCCACTACTGGCACTAGACTTAAAATTTCCTTTTTTTAGTGTAAGCTTGTAAGGAGAACCATCATTAATTGAAGCAGTGGCAAATCTAAGATAGCAACTCATACTTGGATGATTTTTTAGATCAACACAGTGTTGCAACTCTAGTCTCATCAGCAGAGGAATGGAGGTAGATACAGCATAAATTACGCTAACAAGAATTGTATTTTCTGGTAACTCAAACAGCTTTCCTCCAACAAGGGCAGTTGCATGCACTGTTATTTCTGATGATAATTTATTAAGCAGTTTTATCCTCAATCCATATCCTTTCCAGTCTATGAATTGATCACTGACAGATAATTTAGTTTCACGTATTTTTGTTACATCAGCTGGTAAATTATACAATTTATCTATGCAAATAATTATTGGTAAACTCTCACTACATATACTAAATTTTTACCTCTTATATTAGTAACTGGTGTATTGGATATATCATCGGCTGGTAATGGTGGTACAGTATGTGAACTGACATTATCAGGTATAGACTGACCTAATGTATTGAGATATAATGATTATATTGATCACTAATAATGTACACACACACACACTCACCTAACTGGTGTAATATAGAGGTAGCAATATCTGTTAGTATACAATGTTGTTGCTTTGTTAATACATGGCATGTTTCAATAAGAAACTGCTTTGGATTAAGAGAGGCTCCCAATTGTTTTTGCAATACATTCACTAATTGACTTGATTTTCTAGAATCATTTAATCCTGTTGCTCTAGCATATACTTCCTCTTTAGTATTCAGTGGTATCAGTCTCTCAGCATACAGTGCATCAGTTACTCTGTAAAGGTTAGTGGCAATAGCATCAGTGAGTTTAGCAGAATGAGTCCTTAATATATCTTTTGGATTACCTGCAGTATACAATGCATAGAGTGTAGGTCTATAAGGTTTATTATAACTTTACCTGCTACTATAGGGTCAGGATTAGCATTGGTCAGCACTTTTATATCATCATTACAAGTCCTTTGAGTAGAAACTGTTGTTTTTCTTTCAATATCTCTAGCTAGTTTATTCTCTTTACATTGTTTCAAAGCAACATTGACACATCTCCATGATGCTTGAGGATTAACTTGTAACCATCTCTTATGTAAAGCCATTTTTTTAAAGCGAGCATTTCTTTTTGTTTTATTGATTATATTGACATCAGATTGTGTTATTCCAGGAAGACAAAGAGCAAATGATTTCCAGTCAACAAGTGGTTTAAGATACTTTGCAAATAAGAGACAAGTTGGTTGATCATCAATTATAGGACCAGGATTGAGTTCAACATCTCCTGATAAGAGAAGTAGAATACATAGACAAACAATCAAATGGAGTTCGTTATAAATCAGGTTAGAACTGCTGCCGGCAATAAGAGACAGAGCTGCTGGCAGTTTAGATGTTATCTCTCCTGATGCAGTACTGCCTGAATTCTTGTCATCTATTGCAACTTTGAATGAGTGAGAGTGGCGGCCTTTAGCTGGTCTACTGGAGGCAGCTTGGCAGTAGCTCCAAATTCCAATACTTGCTCTCCATTGAGAGATATCAATCATCTTGTATAGGTTAGAGTAGCCACAGTAGATTGATCAACACTTAATGACAAACCAACTGAGCATATACTTTATATATAAGTAGGAGTAGCTAGTAGGAGTGAATTTATATCATTCTAATCTTATTGCCGTATGAGAAGTACATATGCCGACAGGAAGTTATTAGTTGCAACTATTTCTTGTAATTTTCAATTTTTACAAGGAACAAGCTTTTTGTGCATAAACTGAAATACATTAATTTTTATGCAATAAGTATGAACAGCCAAAAGATGAGTGTATGAGTTTATGTGGTATATACTGTAGCAACTCATAAAAATAGATACTGCATGAAACACATCAATAACACGGAATTACAATGCATTATGCACAGCATATGTGAACAGACCCAGACTCAGTCTAGATTAAAAATAATGTAGACTCCGGCTAGTCTCACCACTAGACTCGGGCCAGCCTCTTCCCTTCCTAATGGAATTGGCAGGCCCCAGGATGAACAATATAGTATATTTTAACAGACCTATTCTGTTATTTAAAGTATTCATGAATACTAATGTATCATGTAAGTGTTAGTCTTGTTGTCAGTATAAACCCTTCGTTTATTATAATAAATACCAAACATCGTATGAGTTACTTTCATTATTTTGCATAGTTGTTTTTTGTTTGTATAAATAAGCCCATTGTACATTCACCAATTTAATGCTTTCAGTCTTTGCATGATCATCCTTAATGTAGTCAAGCAATATTTTACCTTGAATAGAAAAAAATTCTTATTTCTAGGTTGAATTCATTTAACATGACTGTTTAATTACAGATCTAGTATATAAGTGATTGGCCAGAGTAACTGTTCATCATAGGTATCAGACATAGCACATCTACTCAAATTCTATCTACTCTGTATTTACTTGTATTTTAATTTTTTTAACCAGTATTTACTTGCATTTACTTTGTAAGTAGATGTGTATTTTCATCTACCAAAAATATGTCATTTATTGCAAAAAGCATCGCATGAAATCTTCCATTGCAGTTATTTACTCATGATAAAAGCCATGTGGGCACTGAAATTTCATACAAAAGAATGTGTTATGTTGAAAAGAAAAATGCACAATGCCTACCTGCCTTATTAGCACTAAAATGGAGAAGAATAAGCATTAGGAAACAGTCTTTTAAGCTTTTCAGATGATTATTTTAGTATGGATATAAATACATGAAAATATCTGAAAATAAAGGCGAATATTTTAGGCTGCTCTCCTCTATCTACCACTATCTACTTGAACCTGAAAATTCGTGTAGATACTCGTGTATCTTGTATACACATGCTATGTCTGATAGGTATCATTTCACTCTCTTTTTCTCTAGCTCCTCCATATGATATGAATCAGGGTTTGTTGTTACTAACATGATGACTCTTTCCGAACTATGATTTGAACTTATTACAAGTGACTTGTTAGATTTCTACTTGTTGCAAAGATAGTGCAATCCCCTGTAACAAGGTGTAGATGAACTTCTTCAGCTCATATGAGCATTATACCTGTTACAGTATAGTGTTACAGGAATTGTAAGGTTACAGTAGTGTAGCAAACGTGACTGAACCTTTTCCAAGCATGCCATGAACTATTTTGTTTGTTATTATTGCTAAGTATGTATCATTACTACTACAAGTGAATGGCTGTATCAGCAAATGTGTAGGTAGTTACTGGAATGCTGAAATCATAGTAAATAATACTTTTATATTATACAAGTATAATTAAATTTTTCATCAGTACTACTGTTCTGTAACATAATCTGTTCCCATTCTCTTTCCTGCATTAATTCTCTCTTTTTTCTGAATTGTTAAACTTTGTCTCTGTTACCATGACAGCATAATGTGAACAGTACATATATAGTATAGTATGTATCATTAGTTCATTACAGTACTTAAACCAATTAATATAATAATAATAATAAATTGATTATCGTCTTCGTTAGCATTGTAAATAAATGGAGGAGATGCACTACTATAAATAAGAGAAATAGAAAATTAATTATAAATAAGAGCACTATCAATTTATGTACATACCACACATACATATACATATAGTTATCTAACTTTCCTTCTACAGTTACTGTTTATTATTTTTATTATTACTTTTATTTTTTTCCTATTATTTATCATTCCTTTACCTATTATTAGTCCTATTACAACTGTCAATAGATTAATGCAATACAGTAAAATCCTGGAGTAACAAATGTACATGTACATCACTAGTATATAGCAGACAATAATGAGGAGATTGAGTTTAATACTGGTAATACATACCAACATACATGTATCAGTAATATTAGTTAATAATAAAGATGGTGTGATTGATAAAGTTGACAATATATTTGATATATTGATGTTATTAGATGTACCAGTCCCACCCTGAGAAAGAGAGAGATAGAAAACAATAAGTTCCAACTAGGGTTGAATGCACACACTGTGCATGTTTGTGCACATTCCTGCTTGTCAATCATTCAGGTCTACTACAATTCAAGTCTACTACAAATAGTGATAGCAATAAAACCACAGGGATAGATCATATTTGTATAACCACAGGCGATACCTTTGATACGCCTAGTCGCCTACTCACTATTATACAATATTAAGTGAATGAACACTAACAATTAGGAGATATTTTATCATGTGGGGGTTCTTTCTAACAAAAATACCGTTTAAGTGGTTTTTTTTCATGGGAATTATATTTCGTGAAATCTGCTAATATTATAATTCGCGGATTTTAATTTCGCGAATTGTACCATGTGTGCCACACGGATACCGTATTAAATTGATTTTCGCAAATCCGGAGGGAATCCGCGAAATTTGTAACCCTCAAAAAAACCACTTATATAAGGTAAAAACAGTACCTTGCTATACATGTATGGTACATGTATAAGCATGATCCATTAATTATTGAACAATGTCTATTATCAGAACAATCGGGACACATACACCTTTAAATAATAATAAAAAATCTTTTAGTATTTCACTTCTGAGCACAGCTAGCTCCATAATGAACTTTCTTACAATGTACATTATATAAATATAAAAATACATACATACAGTGTATAAAAAACATACCACTTTTAAAATATTATCATCAGTATGCTCCAGTGTATCCTGTATCATATACATGTATGTACCGTAACAGTTACCACACACTGGATGACAGTGGCTGCATTTACAGCAGTAACAATATGACCTAAAATCAGATCCAACGGTTTCTAGGACAAGCTACATGAATAAGAAAGAGTAAATTACATTAAAAATAATTTAAAAATTATTACGTTTTGGCACAGTTTTTTGGTCCAACCAGGATCACAAGTACACTAACCTGAGGACAATAATGATAATAATGAATATACATAATGTCAAGAGTGCATGAGGGCCTTAACCCCCTAATCCACTCTTGATAATGTGTACTAATTGTACGTACATGTATGTACCAGAAAAAAAACTAAAATGAAGAATACTCTCCTTTTTAATTTTGGTAAAATTTGGCCTGTGAACCTGATTTTTATGTAACTTTAAAAAATTCATAAAAAATTCAATTATGATCAAAATCAGCTCAAACTTTTTACACTACATAAGAACATGTATGTGTATCGGGAAAAATATAAAAAATTGAAAATTTTTTCCTAGGTATTCAATTTTGAAAAAATTGGCCAGTGACCCTGTACAAAAATTTTTAGCCAATTTTTGAGCAGCTTTATAAAATTGCAGAAAATCCAATTTTGATCAACATAAGAACATGTGCATGCATTAGAGAATTTAATGAAAATGGAGGATCCTCTTGTTTTCAATTTTGGCAAAATTTGAGAAAATTAAAGAAGGCTAATTTTGATTGGAATTACATGTACATGTAAATGTATCAGGAAGGACAATACATGTATTTTATTGTCTTTAATGGACCTTATGCACCGAAATGATTCTAATTAACGCGCACCCAAAGTGGTGGTAAAATCATAAAATGGCGGATTTTTGGAGGGAAAGACAGGCAGTCACAGGCTAAACAATCTTCTCTTTTATCCATCCATTCTAGCTGTGGGAGCCACTTTGAGCTGTCCTTTTGTTTCAGTATACTCTATTTATCTCTTTTGTAAGCTCTTTGGTTGCTGTTTTGGCTTTTATAGCATTTTATCATAGGAATATTCTCAACCATTGGCCATTCCCGTTTTTTCTAAATTTTGCTTTCAGGAGCCAGGGCGCTTGCCCCTCCATTGCTAGGAAGATAGAAGTGCATTCAGCTGAGTCCTATGACTAGTGTCTATCATCAGAGTTAGTCTCAGTCCATCAGGACAAGGTACGGTGGAATAACTCACTCAGTTGTTATTTTGCAGCTGGAGTGTGGATGATTATGACCATCTTTTCACTTCTTAAAACTATAGGTTGGCTCTTATAGATAGTTGAGGCATGCAAGAACTCATTCTTTATCTGTAAATTCACTGATTGTACTGTATGAGCATCTCATGTCATTAAAATCTGTCAGTCGCTATCCAGTACTTGCAGAAAGGAATCATCACATTCAGGACTCGTTCATGGCTCTTCACCATTTGTATCCTCTCCCAACAGTTTTATTTATTATTTTGAATTATAAAAAACATAATGGGTGTTGTTGCTAGAACTATTATTGTTGTTATCACTAGGTCACTACATTGCATTTGTATAGACGACTATTTATGCATTTACACATACATGTACTTTATGATAAACAGTATATACACAATAATTTGAAACCATCTTGACGATAACAAAGATAATTATTGTTATTAACATCAATTTTTAACATGAATAAAAACATAAAAATCATGTAACGATGAAAGTGTTTTACTTCATACTGGATGTTACTATTAATAGCTAGTTACATGATGCTTAGCTATTCTAGCACACTTATGATCCTTGGAATGCTTCTTACATGTAAATAAAGACCAGTCCTATAGTTTTAAGAAGTGAAAAGATGGTCATAATCATCCACACTCCAGCTGCAAAATAACAACTGAGTGAGTTATTCCACCGTACCTTGTCCTGATGGACTGAGACTAACTCTGATGATAGACACTAGTCATAGGACTCAGCTGAATGCACTTCTATCTTCCTAGCAATGGAGGGGCAAGCGCCCTGGCTCCTGAAAGCAAAATTTAGAAAAACGGGAATGGCCAATGGTTGAGAATATTCCTATGATAAAATGCTATAAAAGCCAAAACAGCAACCAAAGAGCTTACAAAAGAGATAAATAGAGTATACTGAAACAAAAGGACAGCTCAAAGTGGCTCCCACAGCTAGAATGGATGGATAAAAGAGAAGATTGTTTAGCCTGTGACTGCCTGTCTTTCCCTCCAAAAATCCGCCATTTTATGATTTTACCACCACTTTGGGTGCGCGTTAATTAGAATCATTTTGGTGCATAAGGTCCAATCTTTACCTTACATATACATGTATATATAATGTATGTGATATCCCATGCCTATTATAATCAGTTAACGAACACTTACAATGTAACATATCCACAAGTATCTCTGGTCCATGATGACTAACATGAACATGCCCCCATGTCACATGATCCGTGGTTATTACAATCAGGTTCAAGACAATGTACATCATGGATACATATCACTGTTGATACCTTCCTAGCACACCGTGCTGTGAGTCATCATCACTGTAAGAGAAAAAATAATTAACCCAGTTATTTAAACAGGTACATGTATATATTTAACAGTACTTGTACTGTAAAGACCAAATATTGGTAAAGGTACGTTATAGTACAAAACATAAAATTAAAATATTTAAGATTATTTTACATAATGCACACCACTTATTTTTTAACACATTAAGTGTAAAGTCAACATTATAATAATAGGAAAAATATCAATTACATGTACATGTATATGTACGTACATTGGTCACTACATGTACATGTACATGTATATACATACACGTAGTCATACACTATACTGTATAGCCAGAAATTTTTGTCACCTAAAATTTCTGCAAATTGCCATAAGTGGCTATTGGCTGCACTTTCTTATTCACCTAAACTTTAGCTGATGATGGACTGATTTTAGAAAAATTATAAAAACTGATAATAAAAATGAAGAAAGCTCTCCTTTTCAATTTTGGTAAAATTTGGCTAGTGACAGTGTACATCAATACCTGGTAATAATATGATTCCAATTTATCGTCATAAATTCTCAGTAATGGTCTAATGTAACTCATAATCAGCTTAGTACGGCCAACACTTGTACCAAAGAGGAAATTTTGGAGGGAGTTAAATTTAGCAAATTTGGCATTTTGATAGCCATTCGCCAAAACAAGATAAATTTAGCAATTTGCCAAATTAAAGTCCCTCCAAAATTTCTAGCTATACAGTATATCATGCAGGCTAAAAAATCCCCACAGCACTATGACTGTGTAACATACAATTAGTTTCATGTCATTAGATGCTCACACTGTTAATCTGCTTAATCTTCCAATGAGTTCTTGTTGACTGATACTACCAGACTGATGTACATCAATCAACTGGAACAATTACATAAGTGATAGGCAAAACCCTGCAATAATAGCATAATAATTACCTTAGGGTGGGTATTAATTGCGACACTTAATTTTTGCGTTTTTAGCAAGTGTACTTAAAAACACTAATTCAACCAGCCGCTAATAATAGTTATTATATACATGTACTTATGTAAACAAGTACACAAGATAGGCAAGATCTGTAACAAGATAACAGTAAATAGGGTGATCCTGTTAAGTAGTATATTCTGCTCTTAAATGTATAGATTGGGCTTCTTGAATAGTGCTATGCTATTGAATGGGGGTTTTACCATTGAGTTTCTTCCTATTTTCGCTAATATTACATTTCACTAAATCAGGGTCCCCTTAATAACACTAAAATTTAAGAGCACAATTAATACCCACCCTAAGGTACTAGATATACTAGTACATGTATTGTCATAACGGAAGGTTTTCAGTCCAAAATGTAACAATTCTGTGTCAATTTCAAAAGCATTATTTTGTGTCAAAAGTCATATCAAGGACATAAATTAATGATCAAGCTAGGCTACTTTTGGTTGATTTCATTTTCTTGATTTTCCACATTTAGTCACTAATTTAGCAAACACAAAACAAAGTCATACATTACAACTAAGTATATTCACATTACTTACTAGGTCAGTATATACTGCTAATTTCAAGCCACCCTGTGTCACATTCTCTCGGCCAGTAACCACTAGTTGTCCTCCAGTCTACGCTTGATCCACTCCAGTATCTCAACAGTGGTCTTTACAGTGGTCTTTAAGGAAAAGGGAAAATACTACAAAATTAAAAAATAAACATGTGTACTGTACATACTATTATAAATGTAAAAATTTAATGAATAGATTAATAATAATACTAACTGTTATATCCTTTATCATTGTCCTAGTTATCCGTTAAATGATCATTCTCTTCAATACCATCAGCTAACAGTGCCTCACTGGGACTCTGCAATATAACTGTACATGTACATACACCAGAGAGGAGGTAGAAGACTGGTGGAGAGAGAAAGGGAGAGAGATAAAAAGACCAAATTACATTATGATAAAATATAAAGTTAACAAACAATAATACTTACAAAATACAAATGTTATTAAGCATAGGCTATCAAGTATACATGTAGGTGGTTTCCAACCCACAAAAGTGTATAGAACAAACAGATGTACAAGCTGGAGACAATAAGACCACAACTGATACATGTGTATAAATAGTAACCAAAGCAACTAAGATAATCAAGCTTGATAAGGCTTACAATGACTTTTACCAGGAAAAAGAGAAAAATGACATGTACATGTACACCAGTGATTATATAAAGAAATAAAATTTACAGACTTTCAATAAAATTATTTGCATTTTAGCTCAATGTACTACTTAAAATAAACAAAAACTAAAAAGGTAAATATAAACCCTCTACTATACAATATTAATGAATTCATTACTTAAGTTCCACCCACATATTAATTAACTGACCAGCCATGATTTCTCCAAGGGGTCTGTAATGAAGCAAAAAGATATGAAACTCCAATGATTTCAAGTTGACTTATCTAAGACTCCAGTAGGTACATGTATACCAGGATACTACTAAATTTACTGAATTAAAATCAGGATACTCATACTACAAGGACTCCACAAAGACTCCAAAGGGAAGTGTACGAGACTCCAAGCTTGTTATGGACTAGTCAGGCGGAGACTAGTTATGGACCACTTGGATTTCTCCTTCCCAGTGATATCCTCTTCACTGAATATATCCAGTACAGCTCCTGTCTTCATAGCACTCAGTCCTGTCTTTATCTCTTTGACCTCATCTTCACTCATTAACTGATCATCAATTCTTAATACTGGGAACATCACCTGTGGAGAGCTTCCTCTTAATTATAATAATAATAGTAATACAAAATAATAACAACATCAATAATAATAGTAAGTAAAGTATTATTAAATTATTAAGTAAATTATTATTATTGTATGGGGCACAATTCGAATTGACCAAACATATTGCATAATTGGAGATTATACTACACGTACGTCTTCTTATTAGTACATGTAGCTGATCATTTCATATTATAAAATTTAACTTGTTTTTAAAATTTATAATAATCATAAAATAATAATAGAAAATGAAAACTAAACTATATTTAATAAACAACATGTCGCCTATTATTACGATCACAAACACACAAAAATCCATCTTTATTAAATTTTAATCCACAAGGAATATTAAACTGATCTATATTACTGCCTTTAATTCCAAATCTACTAACAAAAGCACCATCACTAGTAAAGACTGATATACGATTATTGACCCATTCACTAACATACACTAGACCAGTAGCTGCAGTGTCTATTGTACAGACCCAGTGTAAGAGACTGGAGGTATGGTTGGATGAACCTACTGATGATTTAATACACAAATTATTATAGTCATCACTTCTACACAATATTCAGGAGTGCTACTGTACATCATCATTACGTCAATATGTTCCTTGTGTATTGTTACAGTTCCTCAATCTTCCTCAATTGAAGATACTGCACTTAATAATGACTGGTCTTCCTATACCAACAGTTGACAATACATACTACACAGACAAGTGCACTGAACTTGAGAAATGTATAGAAATGAATTCAACACTACAAGAAATGAAGATTAAGTATGCTGGAAGGAATGAAATAACAAGTACCATTACCAGTGTCATTAGAGGAGTAACAAGAAATAAAACAATAACATCATTAACAATAGATGCTCTTTTTACTCCTCCTCCTCGTCTACCTGATGGATTAATAGGGCAATTACTTAAGGACAACAACACATTACAAGCTCTTTTACTGAGCATATCTCATAAACTCATACCATCATCACTGAATGTAGTAGAGGTGAACACACCACTGACTGCTCTAGAGATAAAAAGAGGAGGTTGGAGTAATGAACTGATGACATCATCACTCCTTCCACATATGAAAGGATTACACTGTCTGATAATAAATTACCCATACCCACCACATCTTCTATTTCTCTCTCATCCCAGTTTACATACACTTACAAATTACCACTAGACACAACTGAGAGTACTATTGAACTATTTACTATTCTACAAACCAATACTACACTTAAAGCTCTGAGTGTGATGATAAAGGAGGAGAGAGTATGTACCAGCAGTATGGGTACTAGTCTACAAGACATGCTAACACAAAACCAAACACTGAAATACCTTGAGATTAATGATAAAAGGTATAGTGACATTTCCATTTCCATTTCCAGTTCATTGTTGTCCTTCCTAACAACTGGTCTCAGACACAACACCAGTCTACAGCAGTTGAGTATATCCATTCCACTGAATGAAGGATAAGAACTTTTATGAATGTCATCTCTCAAAAGAACAATCTCACAGAACTTAAAGTGAACTTCACACCAGATCAGTCTTACAGTAACTGTAGTTGGGAAGAGAAGAAACAAATAATGACACCATTGTTTTATGAACAGGTACTACCTGCTGTTACTAACATGTTACAGTCACATACAACCGTCAGGCTACTGAGGATAGAGTGTAGAGATATTAATGGTAAGTCATCTGAACCTAACTGGATAGAACTAGTACAACATTTATATGAAATTATCTTCATCCATCCATCACTTGAATATATTGAGATTAGTGATAGATATTCTACTCCTCCTCTCTTGGTGGATACTCTTAAAGATCAAAAGGAAGACATTGATTGATAGACACAGAAAAGAACAACCACACAAACCACTACCAATAGTGAATATTCGTCATTAAAATTAGTAATTAATTATTACTTTTGATACTTAAAAATACACTAAATAGACTACATGTACATGTATTTAGTATATGTAGAAACCATTTTTTGTTGGTCATAACTCCAAAAGTTTTAGTCAGAATCAGCTCAAACTTTCTGCGTAGCATAAGGACATCAATATATATCAGAAAATGTAATAAAATTTTGGATTGATTTTTGAGCCATTTTTTGAAAAAAATTCCAAGGCTATAGCCTTGGGTATTTTTCAAAAATTGGCCTATTTAAAAAAATGGTCATGACTCATAAATTTCTTATCGGAATCAGCTCAAACTTTCTACGCAGCATAAGGGCATCAATATGTATCAGAAAATGTATAAGAATAAAATTCTAAACCCAAATTCTGTAGAAATATTGTTACTTTATAAAACAACAACAGAACAGATATCTAAAGGAGCAGCTACACAATAGATACAATACTTTATGAAACATGTAGAAATTCCCACTGACCTGACAAGACAAAGTGCAGGTATACAATAAAAAACATTCCAAGCAATAGGGTATGTATATACATATGTATGTACATGTACATGTATTAGCCATCA
>NW_003546472.1:28899-36332 GCF_000090795.2 Amphimedon queenslandica | reverse complement strand
TAGAACAATAACTTAAGACACTTTAGACATTTTTTTGACAAGAAATAAAGGATCTGGTGTACATGTACATGTATAAATTCACTTGTTACAGTGATTTCAATGATAATAGCTCCGGCAATCATTTTGAATCAAGCCATGTCTTTAGATCATAAGGTACTACATGAAATTGATATTGCACTATAGATCTATCATAGTCAATGATCAAGTAATATCAGTGGTATTCTGTTGAATGGCTTCTATGTAGCAGTTTCCACAAGATTTGGAAACCCCATTCATATCATTATTATAACATCAAACAGAATTATTCATGTTTGGTTTAATGTAAGTGAATAGCTGGTTTAGGCTTGTCTCTCTCTCTCATTAATATTGTCCAGCAGTTCAGAGTCTTTATTTGTTTAAAAATAAAATAAATATTAATAATGATAAAACAATCAATAATCAATTAATGCTGTTTATGTAGAGTCAACTCCAGCACGTACATGTACCTCATCGCAATCACTGTTCAAGAGATCTCTCTGGTCAATAGCACTTATAACAGTTAATCATTAACAGTGATAGAGGTAAGTATATTATAGTTCATTTTAATGATACTTTGCTAATAATTACAAGATGATTGATGTCTCTCAATGGAGAGCAAGTATTGGACTGTGGAACTACTGTCAAGCTGCCTCCAGTAGACCATCTAATGGCCGCCATTCTCACACATTCAAAGCTGCAGTAGACAGCAAGTCAGGCAGTACTACATCAGGAGAGAAGACATCTAAACTGCCAGCAGCTCTGTCTCTTATTGCTTTCCTCCTCCTTCTCTTTCTCTCTCTCTCTTCATTAAGATACATCTTGATGATTCCTCCAACAGGTAAACAACTCATAAACAACAATGATTTGCAACTTTTTACTTGTATATTTACTGGTATTTTATTCTTAGGTATCTGCTACCAAGTACAATGTACTACTGGTGTTACTGCTACTGATATGAATTACCTCCAGTCAGTAGTCTTACCTGGAAGCAGCAATTCTAAAAGGATTTTCTATTTGATTGTTTGTTTACGTATGCTCCTCCTCTTATCAGGAGATGTTGAATGCAATCCTGGTCCTATGATTGATGATCGACCTGATGTTTCATTATTAATTCAATGGCTTGAACCACTTGTTGACTGGCAGTCATTTGGCTACTGTTTACCAGGAATAACACAACACAATGTATCAATAATTGAAGCTGAGAGCTCAAGTGTGGATGATAGAAAAAGGAAATTGTATTCAAAATGGCTTTCTGTTTCTCCCGAGGCAACTTGGAATGATGTCATTACCGCATTGACCATTAGAAGAGAAAAGACTCTTGCACAAAATATCAAAAAAATGATTGAAGGACATCCTTTAGTATCTAATGCTGGTAATGGAGCTGCTGTGGGTACTACACAAGAGGAAATAATGTTTAACACAAACGAAGATGAAGAAGAAGTCTCACGTTCTCTAATAGGACTCAACAAAGCATTTACTAGTTTAATGATGAAGGTACGAACAGCATTTGAGGAGAAAGAAGCTTCAGATCCTACACTACTTATTGATTTAAAGAGGTGGATTGAGACTTACATGAACTGGACTGACAAACTAACAAATGCATCATTAGATGAAGCATTCAATATTATTTATCCATACTATGACTTCATTGACTGCAATTTAATAGTAGATTTGAGTGAAGAGTTTCTGAAAGGTGTTACTTTTTGTGATGGAAATGAGCTGAATATTGTAAACGAACTACAAAATCACAGGGCAAAAGTCAACACATTTAGATCTACAATTCATGTGGCACATCTTCATAAGTCATTAATAGAAATCTACCAGGAACATATTCCAAATTTAACTAACATGCCACATATTGTTATAAAGCTTCATAATCCATGGTATCGTAGTAGCCTAACCAATTTCAAACTTCTAATTGAACATTTGTTACCAGAAGGATTTGTACAATCATTGTTAAAGCATATAACAATTTTTAAAGGATGTGTTGTCATCAAGTTGCAAATTGTTCATTCTACAGCTGATAGTCTAATAAAACATACTGAAGGAAAGTTACAATTTGTGCGTCTCATTGGTATATTTAGTTTATACATTAATGATCATCCTGTCCTTCAAGAAGATGAGAATATGAACTTCACCTTTGAACTAGCTCTCCTTGAGGCAGTCAAAGCTGGTAATAATGAAGCAGTAGAGTTTCTTCTTCAACTAGAAATTGTTAATATTGATCATACTAATGAACAAGGCAAGACAGCACTAATGTTAGCTTGTGAAAGAGGAGGACATGAGGACATTGTACACAGTTTACTGTCTGCTGGAGCTAATGTTAACATTCAGGACAATAAAGGATGGACTGCACTAATGTTAGCAACTACAGATACATTAAAAGGAATAGTTGCTACATATACAAAACCTGATCTCATGTTGCTAACTCAAAGTACAGAAGGTATGATTAATTATCAGTGATCAGTATGGTCAATATATCTTAATAGGTCAGCTCATACATGATTTATCAGTTGGCGATATATCGTCTCTAGTTCCTGATATAAAAAGTAATGAATATTTAATATGCTTATGATGTTTTTATATTATTTTGTGTCAAGTGCATCTGTTTATGTGCATGTAAATTTTGAATGTGTCAATAATAATGTTATTGAATAATAACATACTTATCTACTCATGCATATTTCTTACATTAGAACTCAATTATAGTCCTTTACTTGAAAGCACTTCCTTATTTGCAAAGTATCTGGAACCACTTGATGATTGGGAGCCATTTGCTCTTTGTCTTCCTGGTGGGATAACACAACTTGATGTTGATATAATTAAAAGGAAAGGAAGCTCTTACCTCAGGATGGAGGCTTTACATAAGAGATGGTTACAAGTTAATCCTACAGCATCATGGAGAGATGTCATTAATGCTTTGAAACAATGTAAAGAGAACGAACTAGCTAGAACTATTGAAGACAAAGTGACAAATCCCACAGCTGGAAAAAGTACTAATGATGATATGGAAGCCAGTACCAGTAATGCTAACCCTCGTCCTATAACAGGTAAACATACACTTAATACAACACTCATTAACTGATACACTACTGCATGCAGGTAATCCAAAGGATATATTAAGGACTCATTCTGATAAACTCACTGATGCTGTTACTACTAACCTTTACAGAGTAACTGATGCACTGTATGCTAAAGGACTGATACCACTGGATACTAAAGACAACATACAAACAGTAACAGGAATATCTGATTATAGAAAATCAAGTCAAATAGTGTCTGTAATACAACGACAGTTGGAATCCTCTCTTAATCCAGAGCAGTATCTCATTGATATATGTCATGTATTAATAAACAAACTACATTGTACACTAGCAGATATTGCTACCTCTATATTATACCAGTTAGGTGAGTATGTGTTTACATTATCAGTGATCAATAGAGTCAAATTCTCAATACAATAGGTCAGTCTATACCTGATAATGTCAGTTCGCATACTTTTCTACCATCACCAGTTGATGATACATTCAATACACCAGTTTCTAATACAAAAGGTAAAAATTATTATTTAATGTGTATACATTGTTTTTATAATGTATCTTGATCAATAGGTCAGTCTGATGTAGCTAAAACCATTAGTTCAATACCTGATGATGTTCAAAGATATACTGACAATATGAGACAACACTATAAACACCAACCTATTATTGCTACAGACTGGCCACCAAAAATTGGAAAAGATTTCTTTGGAAGACTAGCACTAGTAGAAAAACAAGACACCAGCACACAAGCAGAATCAGCTTGGCATCTGCTAAGAGGACAAGTAGATAAAATAGTTGAACTGCCTGAAAACAAAGAGATAAGTGTTGATGATGTCCTCCGACCCACAGATAGTTCTCTGTCTCTAAGAATAGTAATAGATGGTCTTCCTGGTATTGGCAAGACCACACTCTGTCGTAAACTCTTAAATATGTGGTCTAAAGGACCACTTATACACCAACAGTATGACTTGGTACTTTACTGTCCTTTAAGGAATAGCAAGATAGCTACAGCTACTACACTAGTTGACCTGTTTGAATATAGATGTTATGAAGTTTCGATGGTAGCTGAATGGTTTGAGAAGAGGGACGGAGAAGGATTACTGATAATCTTTGATGGTTGGGATGAACTAAGTGAACAACTCAGACAGTCTTCATTAGCTGCTAGCATCATTCATAGAAAGCAGTTAAACAAATGTTCAGTAACTGTTACCTCTCGTAGCTATGCCTCCTCTTCAATTTTGAAAATGGATACTCTCAGTAGACATCTTCAGGTCATTGGGTTTTCTAAGGAAGAAATATCAACAGTAATAATACAAACACTTCAAAAAGATACAAAACTAGCACAAGAACTCATTGATAAGAAAAGAGAACATGATAAAAATTACAAACCTTTCACAACTACTCAAAGCAGTAAGGACTCACAATTAGCAATGAAACTCATTAATGATCTTAAAGTACGAAATGATGTCCAATCATTGTGTTATGTACCACTAGTCTGTTCCATGGTCATGTTAGTTTATAAGGAAAAAGGACGCTTACCAACAACACTCACTGAACTATATGAGAACTTTATCCTTCAAACTATCAGAAGACATGTGGCAATTAAATCAAGACACATCACTGACCCATATACTTTAGATAGTCTTTCTTCATTACCATCACAATTAGCTAAACCTTTACGTGAGATGTGTCAAATAGCTTATACTAACCTGGCTAATAGAAGAATGACATTCTCTTCACATCAAATACAGTCACTGAGTGAGGCAGTCAAGGAAGATTATCTTGGATTGATGACAGCATACCCAGTATATGATAAGAAAAAGTATCAGTTCCTTCACTTGAGTATACAGGAATTTCTAGCTGCATGGTGGATAGCTAATCATGAGAAGAAGATAGAAGAAGTGTTTAAGGATCACTTTGATGATGATCACTTTCGATTGTGTCTGAGGTTTGTGGCAGGTCTAACTCACCTTGAACATGACAGCTGTCAGCAGTATATACAACAGCTTGACTTACAGTGTAAGAGGAAACCATTGTTTGGATTTCAGAGTTGTCATCTCTCCTACTTTTATCAAAATCCTGGCTTTAGAATAGGCATCATGATAAATAACCATATCTTATCTGAACATGACAATGTTCTCATATTTCTTGAACTCCTGTATGAATCACAGAACACAACATTATGCCAAGTATTAGCACAATCGATCCACAACCATTCACTGTGTCTGTATAGAGTAGCATCATCATTGTTTGACTGGTTGTGTCTCAGCAATTGTATAAACAATTCCAACACAACATGGAATGACTTGCACCTGGGGCATGTATCTAACCAGGAACTATCAGTCTTCACTGCTGGACTAAACAATAACTTACTACAGACCCAGTGTAAGAGACTGGAGGTATGGTTGAATAAACCCACTGATGAATTAATACACAAATTATTTCAATCATCACTTCTATACAATATTCAGGAGTGCTACTGTATATTATGCCTTAAGGATCTAGATCTATGTAGTAATTATGGTTGTCAAAATGTTCCCTGTTTTGCATTGTTACAGTTCCTAAATCTTCCTCAATTGAAGATATTGCACTTAATGATGGATGATCCTATTATACCAACAGTTGACAATACATGCTACACAGACAAGTGCACTGAACTTGAGAAATGTATAGAAATGAATTCAACACTAAAAGAAATGAAGATTGAGGGTTTTGGAAAAAATGAAATAACAAGTACCATTATTAGTATCATTAGAGGAGTAACAAGAAATAAAACAATAACATCATTAACATTGCATGCTCAGTATGGTCCTCCTCCTCTGCCTCATGGAGTAATGGAGCAGTTACTAAAGGACAACAACACATTACAAGCTCTTTCTCTGAACGTAGATGATGAAATCCTACCATCATCACTGAATGTAGTAGAGGTGAACACACCACTGACTGCTCTAGAGATAGGAGCAGGATGGAGCAGTAGTAAACTGATGACATCATCACTCCTTTCACATATCAAAGGATTACACTGTTTGATTCTAGATGAACCATACCCACCACATCTTCTATTTCTCTCTCATCCCAGTCTACATACACTTACTTTACCACTAGACACAGCTAAGAGTGCTATTGTACTATTTACTATTCTACAAACCAATACTACGCTTAAGGCTCTAAGTGTGAAGATAAAGGAGGAGAGAGTATTTACCAGCAGTATGGGTACTAGTCTACAAGACATGCTAACACACAACCAAACACTGAAATGCCTTGAGATTAGTATATACAGATCATATATTCAACAAAGCACCACAAGTATCTTTATTACTAAGGAAAAGTATTTCATTCCCAGTTCATTCCTGTCTTTCCTAACAACTGGTCTCAGACACAACACCAGTCTACAGCAGTTAAGTGTATCCATTCCACTGAATGAAGAGATAAGAACTTATATTAATGTCATCTCTCAAAAGAACAATCTCACAGAACTTAAAGTGAACTTCAGACCAGATCAGTCATACAGTAACTGTAGTGAGGAAGAGAAGGAACAAATAATGACACCATTGTTTTATGAACAGGTACTACCTGCTGTTACTAACATGTTAAAGTCACATACAACCATCAAACTACTCAGGATAGAGTGTAGACATATTAATGTTATGTCATCTCAACCTAACTGGATAGAACTAGTACAACATTTATATGAAACTATCTTCATCCATCCATCACTTGAATATTTTGAGATTGATAGTCATGGAATCATTATTCCTCGCCTACTGGTGAATACTCTTAAAGATCAAAAAAAGACATTGATTGACAGACACAGGAAAGAACAACCACAGAAACCACTACCAATAGTTGAGTTTAGTAGAGATTAATTTATTATTATTATTTAGATACTTAAAAATACACTAAATTAGAAGTTAATGACACACAAACTGAAAACTAATTAATAATTACATTATGCATTATACATTTTTTGTCCTTTTTAATTACTAATAAAGTTAATTATAAGTTAGTATTATTAATAACTTTATCATAACCAGTGGGAGATGATAATAATGGAGGGAGCTCCATTATCAGTGGGTGTGGCTCCATTAAAATTAGAGGTGGTTCCTTCTTCTCCTGTATTGTCTAATAAATGATACTGACCAATTTCTCTTGACTTCCTAGCCCATTCCAGGGTGGACATATTCTTATAATCAGGATGTTGGGATTGGACCTTAACAATCAGAGAGAGGTAGAGAGAGAGAACACTTATTAATGAAACCCTTTAGTTAAAATCCAACCCCTGTCTCAGACCCGGCCCGGCCCCCTACACTTTACTTCAATTTGTGCTGATAGCTAGGTCAGGGGTCCATCTCTCTAGGCTGTTAGATATTTCAA
>NW_003546472.1:7354-8213 GCF_000090795.2 Amphimedon queenslandica | reverse complement strand
CACCTTTAGTTTAGCATCAGTTACCCTCTTTGCCTGCTCAGTCAGTTTCCTCTCTGACTGACGAAGAACAGCAATCATTTCCTCTACCATTTCATGTATTTCTTCTATGACTCCTTCTCCTCTCTCTCTGATCTCACCCTCTCTCTCTGCTAGAGTAGACAGGACCTTCTTGAGTACTTCCTTCTTTCCCTCAACTGGTGATAGACATTCTCTCAACTTTTGACAGTGTTTAGTATAACTGTCAGCAATTAAGTCATATTCATGATGTTTGTGATTACGAACTTGACAGGTAACACAGATTACTACATCACATGTTTCACAGAATAGCTCCAAAGGCTTTCCATGATCACTACATGTGGCCTCTTGAGGATTTGATACATATAAATCTGCTGTATTTTTTGTTAGACTGTACATTTCTTTGAGGTCGTTGAGGTGGAATGCTACAGGAAAGGCTCCTACTCCTTCTTCTGGTACCTCTGTACGATGACGACAAGTGGGACAAGAGAGGTAATAGGTCTCATTCTTCTTATCCAGAGGTAATCCCTCCAGACAGTGCTGACAGAAAGAATGTAGACAAGGTAAAGTCTTAGGGTTGGTATAGTGGTCAAGACACACAGGACAGGTAATTCGCTCCTCCAGTTTCAGTCTGAGACCAGAAGATGGTTTGGTTGCCATATCAAAGAAAGAATAAAGATGTGTACGTAAAGCAAGAACAAAATGAACGATTAGAAAATGAAGTCAAAATAAAATAGGATGCAAAATAAAATAGAGCAGTAGAAGAAAGGAGCAACAGGCAGGCAGCCCTGATGACCTGGAGTAGTGTATATAGTCTTGTGACTAAAGGAAATTATGATAGCTG
>NW_003546472.1:0-4756 GCF_000090795.2 Amphimedon queenslandica | reverse complement strand
ATGTATGAAGAGGTATAATACTTTGATGCTCTACGCTGTACTCTCTCTAATAATAAGATATACTTTTTTAACTGTGGTTGCAGGTCGCCACGACGCCACAACTGGGAGGCATAACATAACTACCATAGATAGGTACAGCTACTTTTTAACAGCATAGTCGAGAGAGGTAGAAAAAGTCCTACAAATTAAATATAGAGAACTTTAGGCTTTGGAGCAAATGGAGTCATAATGACTGGCCCATTATAAATCACCACAAACCATTACGCCAAGATCACGATGACATAGAGGAACCATGATTTCTTCTTCCCAGTGATATCCTCCTCACTGAATATATCCTGTACAGCTCCTGTCTTCATAGCACTCAGTCCTGTCTTTATCTCTTTGACCTCATTTTCACTCATTATAATTGATCATCAATTCTTAAAACTGGAGGAACATCACCCGTGGAGAGCTTTCTCTCAGCCTAATAACTGATCAATAATAAAAATACTATTATTATTGCATAAATTGAAATTGTGTTACATCTTCTTATCAGTAGCTGATCAGTTAGTGTTATAAAATTTAACTTGCATCAATTATTTTTAAAATGAAAAATAAACAATGTTCACCATTTAATAAACAACAAGACGGCCATTACCAAAATCACAAACATAAAAGAATCTATTTTTATCAAATGCTAATCCAAAAGGATTAATAAATTGGCCAATATTACTGCCTTCACTTCCAAAACTGCTAACAAACACACCATCACTAGTAAAGACTGATATACGAGCATTGCCACATTCACTAACATACACTAGACCAGTAGCTGCAGTGTCTATTGTTATACCAAATGGCCCACTAAGCTGTCCAGGACCAGATCCTTCAGTATCAAACTGATCCACAAATTTTCCATCTGGAGAGAACTTGAGAATGAGATGATTATCATAGTCAGCAACATACACTAATCCTTGACTGTCAATAGCAATGTCACTTGGACATTCAAGTAGTCCATTAGCTGATTTTTTACTACCAAATGAAAGAGAAAAGGTTAGATCAGGATTCAAGACTTGTATACAATGATTACCACTATCAGCAATATAAACCTGTCCTGTTATATGAGAAATGGCTATACCACGAGGGTTATTAAATTTTAGTGGTCCACTGCCCCTTTTTTCCTTACCAACTGATGCTATAAGGCATCCATCCATGCTTATCTTTTGGATCCTGTGATCATCAGACACAAGAATGAATTTGTCTGGAGTAATGGCTACACCACGAGGAGAAGAAAACTTGACATTACCATTTCCTTCTTTCCCTCCTAATGAGTTTACTTTTTTTCCTTCTCTATTCAGTATTGTTACACAGTCACTATTACACTCAGTTATTATGATATGATTATGACCACTTACAGCAACTCCATAAGGAGTCTTAAGCTCAGTTATAGTACGTACTGGAGTGATGTTATCAAGGTAAGGATTGAAAGGGATGACTAGTGAGGTATCCTTAAGGTGTACATCATTCACTTGTACTTTTACTGTATGAGTACCACGTGTTGAAGGGTTACACTGTATCCTATACACTCCAGGATCAGTGCTGGTGGTAGTGACTGTAGTGTGAATGGGTTGATCACCTTTACCAACTGGTACTAGACTACACCTCAGAGAACTGAGAGGAACACACAAAAGAGATGAATCTGGTGCCTCAATTGATAGTGAAAATGAAACTGCTTTGCTAGCAGTTGTAATACGATTAATCTTTTTCACTCTACACTGGTTTAGTGCACTAGAGGTCACAATATCTCCAATGTGATGTAGTGATTTGATATTTTTATTCAATACAAAGTCAAATTCTTCCCCTGGATGAAACTTCTCCACATTGATCCCAGCAGTAACTTCACTCATACACTCTATCATCTGTTTTTTAGATCTCAGGACTTGTTGAGGACTGCCTGTCTTCAGACTCTGTACCAGACAAATCTCGACATCCTCCAGAAGACTCAAACTCATTTCTGCTGATTTCTTCTGCTCTGACAGCACCTTTAGTTTATCATCAGTGACCCTCTTTGCCTGCTTAGTCAGTTTCCTCTCTGACTGACGAAGAACAGCAATCATTTCCTCTACCATTTTATGTATTTCTTCTACGACTCCTTCTCCTCTCTCTCTGATCTCACCCTCTCTCTCTGCTAGAGCAGACAGGATCTTCTTGAGTGCTTCCTTCTTTCCTTCAACTGGTAATAAACTTTCTCTTAACTTTTGACAGTGTTTAGTATAACTGTCAGTGATTAAGTCACATTCATGAAGTTTGTGTTTCCGAAATTGACAGGTAACACAAATTACTGTCTCACATGATTTACAGAATAGCTCCAAAGGCTTTCCATGATCACTACATGTCGCCTCTTGAGGATTTGACAAATCTGCTGTCTTCTTTGTTAGACTGTACATGATCTCTCTGAGGTCATTGAGGTGAAACGCTACAGGAAAGGCTCCTACTCCTTCTTCTGGTAACTCTGTATGATGACGACAAGTGGGACAAGAGAGGTAATAGGTCTCATTCTTCTTATCCAGAGGTAATCCCTCTAGACAGTGCTCACAGAATGAATGTAGACAAGGTAAAGTCTTAGGCTTGGTATAGTGGTCAAGACACACAGGACAGGTGAGTTGCTCCTCCAATTTGAGTCTAAGATCAGAAAATGGTTTGGTTGCCATTTCAAAAAGGTAAGAAATTGTGTACACAAAGCAAAAACAAAAATGAAGAGAGATAAAGAGAAGATGGTAAATGAGGATAGAGCAGGAATAAACAATAAGGAACGAGAAGTCAGAATGAATGAGAATATATAACGAAGTATATAGGAACAACAGAAAAACAGCCCTTAAACAAAAAATTGTGGCTACACATGTAAAGGAAGTTATGACAGGTGCAATAATTGTGGTAGCATTCCAAAAATGTACAGTAAAGCATGTAATCTTTACTATATACTGGGTGTACTGTATGTGAACTGTAGAGTTTTATTGATTAAATGTGATATGACAAATAACAGAAAAATAATGCAGCAGATAAATGGAAAGGGTGAGCCAAAACCTAATTAAAGTACTGTACAACTGAATTATAGCAGCATATGTACATGTACATGTATTGTACGTGTACTCCTGGAGGCTCCAAACTTCATGACTATCAGTTGCCTATAACATGTTGCTGACACTTACATCTAAATTTAAATGTACAATACATGTACATGTATCAGGAAACTGGACAAATTAAGACAGGTTTCATAGTTGTACATGTACAGTACATGTAGTTATTTTCAAGAATTACAATTACAAAGCTACTTAATGAATGGCAACACTTCTTGCTTTACACTCCTTGCTTTACACTCTTTAAGAGGATTGCTAACATTCATTACCAAACTCACCATTTATCTTACATACATATACATGTACATACTGGTACATTGAAACACAATACAATACTGTATAATACTGTAGCAGTGGCAAAACAAGTGGGAAGTGTTGTGACCACAGTAAACGCCTTGTTAAGCACAAGATACAGGTTAAAAGGACACACACAGCAAGTGTGATGTCCACATGGTCAAACAATAGTCGAGAGAAATGAGAGTGAGACCAAGATTATGAGCAAAAAATAGAGAGTAGTGGCACAGTTCTGAGTAGTGAGAAAGAACATACCACAGAGTGTTTCACGACTTATCAGAACCGATTGTCAGTGGGTCTGTGAACGAGAGATCGAGACATAAAAGAGTGAGCCAAGCAAAGAGTGAGGCCAACAGTAGAGAGTGTTGTCATGGCCGAGTTAAGATTCCTCTGACAGTGAGTCACCAGAGTAGGATGAGAGCTATGAAATGAGAATGGGAGCATTTGGACTAGCTAGACTAGAGAGCGAGACACACGTTCTATGGTTGCTGTGTAACTTAACCCTGAGCAGTGAGTCACCAGGTCCATCTAGGTCACCAGTTTAGCCAAAATAACAAGTTCGCAAAATAATCTAATTTAGCTTGTAATCAGCTCAAACTACATGTATCTATGCAACATAAGTACACGTATATGCAATTAAAAAATTATATTTTTCTTCTTCTCAAGTTTGGTAAAATTTGGCCTGTGAGCCTGTACAATGTACAGGAACTTGAGCCAAATTTTTGAGTAACTTTAAAAATTCATAAAAAATTAATTTTGATCAAAATCAGCTCAAACTTTCTATGCAACATGATAACATATACAATGTATATGCATCAAGAATAATTACAAAATTGGAGAATACTCTCCTTTTAGTTTTGGCGAAATTTGATTAGTGAATTAGTGATTCTCAAGCAACTTCAAAAATTATTAATTAAGTTATAAGTAGCATGACTTCACTATTAATAACTCTTCAAATTCCTTCTCATTGGAAGGAGAGAAAAAGAGGGAGAGAAAGAAACATCCATAAAGTTAGAGTTATTATTATACCAATAATAAAGTTAACAAACACTATATGTAAGCACAGCTCATACATGTACAGGTTATATAAACATAATACTATATACATGTAGCAGGAAATTTTTGCTGAGTGAAGAAGTTTTGCTTGTTTTGTTAGCCAAAATTTTCAACAAAAATTTTAATCAATAATTTATGACTACATTGTAAGTGGGCGTTATTAAGGGAATAATGATAACTGATCATAATAAGCAAAAATTAAATCAATAAATATTATAATAGGGCCTGCTTGGATAGACAATGAAACTTTCTGCTATATTTTTGCATTTGAGCTCACACAAATTCACATACAT
>NW_003546471.1:131276-154311 GCF_000090795.2 Amphimedon queenslandica | reverse complement strand
TTGTGTAATGTCTATTTTTTAAATGCTTCAGACGTGCTAATTTCTTTTTGTAAGCAGGATTTTATGAAAAAGTCCAAATCAAAGTTGTCCGAATATTGATCACTACACCTGCATGTATATTTAAAATTACTGTGCAAAAAAGGAAAAAGGAAGAGCTCTGAAACTTGGAATTATAATAGTACAACAATAGGCAATGCTGATGGTGCTGCTTCAAGGCAAGAGCTAGAGTTTTCTTTGAAATGGCAGCCACTGTCCGCAGAACGGCCGTTTCACTCGTAATTGGGGTAGTCCAATTTAAAACTTTGAGAGCTCCTGTCTCTTGCATGCAAATATTTTTTGCTTTGATATCTTGCATGCCCTAATAGTTATGAAAGATCTATTAGATAATACTAGCTAAAAGCAACTGAACTGTTGTGAAGCCAAACAATAAGCATCCGAGAAGTGGTGTCTCCGATTACGGAGACTTTACTCTATTCTATTTTTGAACTAAATCTCCAGTTGAAACACCTTTGCAACAAAATTGAAGGGGGACGTCTTTGACAATGATTGTGTTGAGTTAGTACAATATTGTCCTGCTTCAAAAATGTCATTATTCCCAAATACTCATCATCGGATCTTCAACTAATGAATGTTTTAATAGTTGACTGAATGAGACAAAAGGCGGCACTAAGATTTATTGATTTTAATTAGAGTATATTGGAGAGATTGGTGGACACTGAATATCTCTTTTAAGACAAGTAAATCAGTGAAATCAATTAATTTGACTGCATTCAGGATTTCCACAACCTCAATCACTGTCACGGTCATTTGCATTTCAAACATTATCTAGAGTCTTGATAACAGCAGAGTAAGTAGTGAGAACAGCAGTAATTGTATTACTACGACATAACCACCTTGTGTCACGAAGCTTTTTAAAGTGTATTTCCCTGCCTCCAAAAGAATTCTGATTCGAAAGAAACAATTCATTTCTTTTAAATGAAGAAAGATATACAAAGCTTGGAAGTTTAAAAAGAAATCAGATGCTGCTCTATTTATCTTGGCTACATGCACCAATACCAAGTTTAGTTGGTAAGCACAGCAATGGTTGTAGACAGCCTGTAGACTCTTTTCCTTTAAAAACTTATGAACACCAGCATTAGCACCAGACATTACTGAGGCTCTATCATAACACTGTAAAACCAACTGTTCAGAAATGACCTCCAAGTCATCCATTTTAGCCATGATGTACTTAGCAAGAGATTTTGCTGTTAAATCTGTAGCTAGCATATATCCCACAACTCTCCATTGTCTTGCCATAAAAATGTAATAAAAAGCAGTGGACCACTGTTTATGCTTACTGACATCTTTTGTTTCATCTGCCAATACAGTAGTGTATTTGGAATCACAAAGGTCTTGTTTGAAGAAAGAAAGAACTTGACGGGCTAATGAAACTATTAGTTTATTTTGAAAGGATGGAGATAGCCATGATGTACTTTTACAACAGTTTTGTAGATGTTGACTGACCTCTAAAGAATGACGTGACGGGAGAGTTATAAGTGATCTAAAGTTCCTGGGATTGAAACAATCATCAGATTCATCATGAACACAAAGCGCAATGCTTTGTAGAGCGCAGTGCAAGAAGCATTCCGTAATTGCCTTAACATGAGTTCCTATTGTAAGACATCACTTTAGACCCCATACAATCAAGCTTGCAACCAATTTGATTCTCCTGTTGCCACTCTTTTCTCGTAATCTTTCATGCTGCCATTGCTCAAGTATGATGCCTACCAATGGAGTGAGTCGTTAGAATACCTTTCTGTCCTGTAACGTGCTTCCAATTTTTAACCCAAATGATGTGAATGTAGTCTCTGAACAATTGGTGAAATTTTGACAGGCAAAACAGAAGGCAGCATTTAATTGTATTGTTCATACCATTTCCTTTCAAGCAAACAAGTTACTTCACGAAATGTAGTAAAAAGAAGGGTTATGGCAGGTAGTACTGGCTTTTCAGACTTATTTATTGCTATATCTAAAGCATTGCGACTTTTCACAATTTTACTAGTACTAGATGCAGCATCTGGCACAATTTCTGAATCAACTACCATATCTTCTTGACTCAAATGTGCATCATCACAATCTATTTGTATAACAATGATAGCAGTGCTGATTAAAATTTATTGATGTATATTTACCTTTAGGTTACTTAAAGGCTCATCATAGTTCATACTTTGACTCTTATCTACTCTCAAAGTCTTAAAACCAATTGCACTCCAATTAAAAGACTTTCCTCTCCATTTTATAATAAGTACCATGTTTTACCAATTAAACGCCTGGGCGTTTATTTCTTAGCAGCAAAGGAAATTTGATGAAAAAATTAAAAAGTGACCTTAAGTGGGAATCGAACCCCCAACTTGAGGCAAGTCAGACGCAGCTCTAACTATTAAGCACTTTGAAGCTATCTAAACAGTGGGGCATAATTTTTAATAGAAATATGTGTATCTATAGCTAGAATATATTAATGACAGGTGTTTATTTGGACCTGTCGTTTGTACGGTGAAATATGGTATTTAAACCACCAGTATTTTAAGCACAGATGTGCTAAATGCAAGGCCACACCTGTCGTATTATTTAATATGTCAAACAGTTTACACAAGAACACTCTTAGTGTATACAGGTTGTTTTTAAGGTAAAATCTATAATTTTGTTAAATATCTGAAGCTAAAGGATGTGTTAAGGCCTAGATTCCATATGAGACAAATTACAGCCTTGATCCACCATTTCAGGACTAGCCCACCTTCAAAAGTCGAGCTGAAGAATCTTAACAACTGCCAATCTTTCTCATCAAAATTATAGTATCAAACACTACAGCAGTTATTTTGCATTAAAGGAAGAACAACCAAAGAGCAGCTAAAGGCCAGTGACAGATTCACTTTTTTCTCCCAATACTAGGCGTGGCTTTTATTGTCGTGATGCACTGATGACTTATCAGTTCTCAGTAATAAGGTCTGTAACACTCGTCCTTTCCCTCATACTAAAATCCTAATGTACAATTTTTCTCTAGATTAACTATAAATCAATTTGTAAAACGAAGTGGTAGCATGCCTTGTCTTTGTGGGGCATGCAGGCATGACGATGAATGGGTCAAATGCAATGCATCACAACGTATATCACTGTATTACGTATGCAAATGTGACAATGATGCCAACTATAAGCAATACTCCATTACTGCTGCCACACAAATTATAGTATTAGTTAGCATGCCACCTAATTAGGCAATAATTCATTACTATTCAAATTTCTTCTTGGCATTACACTTTTTCAGTCATATTACAATAGATCGTTGTAATTGCTGTCACATCTGTGCTAAAAGCTACTATCTATAGCACAAAGTTACTGCTTTTACTGTTATGCCTTCTGTTCCAAACTTAATACAATTGATTCAAACTATGTTTTGTTTACAGTTATTATTACTCATTATGCCATGCCCATTACACTTTTTCTTTTGTTTCTAGCCTGCTCCATATGTTACATATTCATGACTTCCTATTAAACATTCTGAGATTGCTAACCAGCATGCTTCATGAGTTGACAAGCACTGTTTGCACAAAGTCAGATGTACATTACTTTGTTGAGTGTGTACATGTACATACATAGCTTCATTTGGAGCTACTTAAAAACTTGTAAAAATGTAATGTTTATCACAATTAGCTATGCAACATACAAACAAGGGTATGTATCAGAAAAGTGATAATGACCAATTCTCCCCAAACAATATGTGATCCGATATGAAAAAGCCAGGCTATCTGCAGGAATTATCAATTACAGATATGGCTTCCCAAAATTGTAACGGTGGCACCTTATCATAACAACAATGTATTGTATGAAGCACTGCCTTTGTAATTTAGAGACCTTTCTTTCGTTGTGCACCGTGTAAATAATGCAAGATATATGCATACCTCTAGGATTGGATTCTTGGGTGGGCCTTGATGATTTGGGTGTGGTAATTAGTGGGTGTGGCCAACATGCCCTACATTTAAAGTCAAAATTTTGAAGATTAAAGCTGTTAAAATTAGCTCCTTTGTGGTTTACAAAATTGTTTGCATAGTCATGTTTCACAGTTTACATAGTCATCCACATTAAAAAGTTGATCTAAAATTACTGCACAGAATTTTTGGGTGGGCCTGGCCCACCCCTAGATCTGCCCCTGGTGCATATCAATGTTTGTTACTCAATTACATCCAATTGAACTTCTTTTTGCATCAATAATCATAAATCAGCACTAGATGTATCAAACAACATGGGACAAAAACCATAAGAAATTAATGACCAGCAGTGGGAGTACTACCATGTTCACCTAAAAAGTAGTTATTTGATTTCAGCATCACAAATGCTCTAATAATAAGCAGTTACAATCAAATCTGAATACAACACCAGAAATGTCAAAAACTTTCGTGCAGCACTTGCACAACTGCTTCATGGGTATTGGTCACAAAAACCAGAGGTAAAAGGGCATCAGTTCATACAAAACGGTTTAGGGAAGAGCATTTCTCATTACTTGAAGATGGGAAACAGCATCAATGTCACTTTTGCTTTTAAAGGGCATAAGAAAAGTTACCAAATGGCATTGCAAAGAATGTGATCTTTATCTTTGCCATTAAGCATGTAATACAGAATGCTTCTTTGCATACCAGAACAATGATGTCTGACTATTTTTTCTCTCTCTTGTCAAACACTCCCTCTCGTCATTAAACACGTACATGTTCTCCCTCTCTCGTCACTCACTCCCTCACTGGTCATTTACAACTCTTGTCACTCACTCCCTCTCTCTGGCCATTTACAAACGTACAAGTACTTTCTCTCTGGTCTTGTAATCAACATACAATCTCTGTCTCTCTGGTACATATGACTTCCTTAGTCACAGCTATACTTACCTCTCTCTTCTTACTCACTCCCTGTCTGATCTCTTTCACTGGTAATGAAGCGACTCACTGCTCACTCACTCCCTGTCTGGTCTGTCTCACTGGTAACAAAGCTTCTCACTACTCACTCCTCTCTGCTCACTCACTCCTTTCTGCTCACTCACTCCTTTCTGCTTACTCACTCCCTGTCTGGTCTCCTTCACTGGTATCAAAGCTACTCAGTACTCTCTGCTTCTAACATCATGTCTGATCTCTCTCACTGGTAACAAAGCTACTCACTCTTTACTCACTCATCTCTGGTCTCTGTCACTGGTAACAATGCTACTCACTACTCACTCCTCTCTGCTCACTCACTCCCTGTGTAGTCACTGTCTCCCTACATGGATAACGGTACATATCATTATGATTAAGATTATATACATTATATCAACATATACATTATAGCCTCAGAAATGAAGAGATGCAGGTAGAATACGTGTCAATGGTCTGTGTGACAAACTCTGAGAATGTGAATGAATGTGATGCTGAGCTTCAAGAGATAGAGGAGAGAAGCCCTACCATGATTGGCAGCATGATGGTGGCTATGAGCAGGAGAATGGACAAGATGAGCTGCAGGAGATGGAAGCATCAGAATTTGATGTTGCAATTTTAATAATAAAGTCATTTATGACAAAACATCACCTCACAAGGGAGGCCATGACAGACCTACTCTCTCTTCTCAATTCTGTCTTGCCTCCATCTACTAGAGTACTAAGCAGCATTTATCACTTTGAGAAAGCAGTGTCGTCATATATGCCTGAGAAGAAAGCTGAGGTCACAGAGTACCTTTACTGCACTACATGAAAAAGCACATGGAAAGTAACACATGTTCCTGTGGCTAAGTATAGCATCTTTTCACCTGATTGCGATGCAAGCATAACTCCAATATTCATAAAAGTTAGGGATATAGAACATATGATTTATGTTCGTCTCAACAGGAAAAGGTTTTATGAGTAATTGTCCTTTGATATTAACTATGGGGTATATAGTGACATTCATAATGGGAGCAGTGCTCAGGTATGTCAGTCTAATTCTGAAATGGACACACTGTCCCTTCTGTTAAATACAGATGGTATATTCCCCTTTAAGTCCAACATCGTTACTATGAAGCCTGTACTGCTAATGATAATTAACTTGCCATTCACCCAGAGAGTGCAGCTAAAGAATATAATCCTAGTGGGTCTGTTGTATGGCAAGAAAAAGCCAACAATGAGTATTGTTTTAAAGCCAGTGTGAAAAAATCTACAGAATTTGAAAAAGTATATCATGTCTTATGTTAATTACTTTCACATATGACTAATTTCTTTAGGAATTACAGTATTACTGATAAAATATCTTTCAAAGCTGTGCTACATGATACACCAGTGGAATTACTCATACACCATGGACTTTCCCTGGTGTATGAGAGATAAACCTGATACACCTTTGTGTATCAGCGTTGTCCCTCTTACACCAGGGAAAGTCCCATTAACAAGGGATCCTGTGAACTTTGACCTTTTTCCTCAGGACAGTTGTGTCCTGAAAGGTCCACTGGTAAAAATCAGGAAGAGTCCCCCTAAGGAGTCTCTCCCTTCAAAATCAAGCTGAGCGTATAAGCCAGACTTTTGTGTCAGGCTTTTGTGGGTCTCAAATTGGAGAAAGTATGATGTAAACTTTGTGCAAGAGCAATGAATATCCTCAAGAATGGCCCTTGTATAAACTCACAAGCTGACCACGTGCAAGGCTATTAAAATGGCGTCACCGCTTCAAGAAGTTTTTTTGATTTTTGCTACTACTATATGATTTCCAGGAATCTTATGGTGACAGGTAAGCTGAAATATTCATCATTATGCCTTCCATTGGGTACAAATAATATAGAACATGGCATTTTTGTGGTTTATCAGATGTACACCTCAAATGATATTCATAATCCCTTGGGCTATGCCTTCGGGATTATGACTATCATTTTTGGTGTATATCTAATAAACACTCAAAGCCATGTTCCATCTACTACTTATATGTATGCCATAGAATGTTACAACAGCATGAACGTGCACATGTTAACACATTACAGCCAATGTGTCGAGAATTTTGGCCCTTTTTGGGCACACTCTGCTTTCTCATTTGAGAATATGAATTGCTGGCTCAATTCATTATTTCATGGTAGCTACAGGCCAGACAAAGAGGTAAAATAAATGTTGTGCTAAACTATGATTGAAATTGCTTTAATGTAGATTATCAAGGGCATATTAATGCGACAGTAATTACAAGCCCCTGTAGATAATTTACAGATAGATTATGATGATATGGCCCAATACATTAGTCATTTATATTTATCTTGGACACTGGTATTTCATTTGCATACCTGCATGCTAATTCTGTTTTATTTTTTAATATATCGTTACACTGTCAGGAAGAGGGTTGCGAAAGAAATACTAGGCATACCTGCTACCATCCTTACTCATAAGGAAAAGGAAGCCTTACGTTTGTCTGATATCTGCTCCTTATCAAATTAATTGTTACCAATCAGTAAAATGATGTTACATAGAACAGTACTTGGCAGTGAAAGCAATGATTTTGTTGTGCACTTAAAAGCAGGTGTAGTGGTAAACTCCAGAAGTTTATCTTTTTTTGCTGATGTGGAATATGCATTGATTACTTCTGCAAAGAACTGGTAGGTTTAGCATCTAGTCAGAAATTTTGCCACAGACGTATATTAGGGATACCAAGTAATATTATTTTAAATGCAATATTCTACTTTAATCTTCTATTCATGCAACAACATCACAGTGCTGAATGTAATTAAAATATGGAGCAAGTGTGTTGTGATTAATGATACATGCATATCAATATTTCCCAATATGATAAAGAATGACACTTACTTTCATCATGCATATATGACGTACTCATATATTACATCTTTTTAATAAACATAAAACATGACTTAATTATAATTTTACTCATGTTTCCGCATTAAAGTTGTAAGTTCACTCATGCTTGTGCATTATTTCAAACTAACATAAAACATGCGTTACAAGGTTTTCTCATGTTTCTAGTCATGTTTCCATTTTTTACCCAAGTTTCATGAAAAATGCAGAAACATGTTTTCTAATTTTAGCAAAAAAATGTGACAAGCATAATTTATGCAATAAAAAGTAGTGTAACATGAATAATTGTAACTGTTTGAGGAGGAAACTTGCATGAATTTGTCCATAGGGTGCTGACTTACTCCCTGTCTGGTCTCTGTCACTGATAACAAAGCTACACACTGCTCACTCCTCACTGACTCCCTGTCTGGTCTCTCTCATTGGAAACAAAGCTATTCACTCCTCACTGCTCACTCACTCCCTGTCTGCCAGTGTTTGGTCTCTCTCACTGGTAACAAAGCTACTCACCAGTCACTGCTCACTCACAGGGGCGTAGCAAGGCTGAAATGTATGGTAGGGCAGTAACGGAAAGAAAAATTATTTACGGGTAAGAACTGCGCCATACATTGGGCCACATCCACTTTTCTTGGTGGGCCACGCCCATAGTACACCGTATTTTAGTAATTATTCATGTAACCTAACAAAAACTTTCAAAAATAATGACTTTTTAGAAAGTTAAAGATATTCTATGATTGCTACTACTTGCAAAAATATTAACTTCTAAATTCAGTGTCTTAGAAACTTCTTTCTAGATAGGAAGGACAGCGAAGTCAGCTAATCTTTTATTGGTCATTGTAAATCTGACATGTTTTAATTCTCTTCATGGCTGAAAAACTTCTCACATTCAGCTGTACTAACAGCTATTGTTAGTAAAACCTTCAACTGCTTTATGTGCATAAATTTCACTAATTTCATCACCTATACCGTCAAACACTTTCCTACAAGAGTTCTCTTTGCCAAAATTGTCTCCATTTTGAGTGACTGTATTTAATTCATATTCTTGAATAATAGGAGAGTGTTAAAAAATCCAGAAAGGTTATGGAGTGTTGGGAGCAACTTTGAACAGCCTTCATTAAAAAAAGATTTAGAGGACAGAATCTCCTGCCCATTTCTGCTAGAAAGCTATGTACTACTGAATAAGACCAATCAGGTGTCCTTTTTCTTGTTTTATGACGACTTCTTTTATATACAACAGAATCACTTAGCCTTTTGGGTGCTTTTCTCTCCCTGGTGTATGGCTCATCAGTACAGATATCTTTCACTTCAGCTACTTTTACAGCATATTGATCAACCTCTTGCCATGATTCCTCTTGTCAATAAACCTGTCAGGTTTCTGTGGTTCTGTTAACAAATCACTTGCTTTGGCTAAATCCATGGAATTACTGTGAAGGTTTTTTGATGAAAAAAGAGTGATAGATTATATATGGTCCAGAATAATAAGAGATATTAGAAATTTGAAAGAACGAGCTTGATATAGAAGCCTTCTTGCTTCAATGGCATTGTCATGAAAACTGGAGCTAGATATATTATCTTCTATGGTTTCTAATACAGCATCAAAGGTGCAACAAATGGACTTTACAGCTTTGTACCGACAAGCCCATCTTTTATCACATAGCTTCTCATAATGCATGGGCTATGTATCTAGTGCAATTTGTTTCTGCTTTTCGAAAAAAATTGCAAGGGCTTTTGTTGTTGACAAAAAAACAGAGTGCTTGAAGCAAGGCAATGAACTCATTTGCTTCTTAAACATTTCTCACTGGATCAACCAATGCTATATTTAAAATGTGTGCAAAGCAGTGTATATACCTGGCATGTGTGGCTTCTTCCTAAACTTTCTTCTGAACTCTATGACACATTCCACTCATCGCAGAAGCCCCATCATACCCTTGTGATACCATATTGTGGTTGTAACTCATACTTGTTAAGAGTGTCTAACAATTTGCTAAACTATCAGCATTAAGAGAAATTAGGTGAACAAATGTGAGAAAATTCTCCTGCTTACTACCATTGCATACATCGACATACCTCAAAGCAACTGACATCTGTTCCTGTTTAGCAACATCTCTGCACTCATCAGCAACAAGAGTATATTTACCAGAAATTAAAACTGACTTACAAATTTATTTCCTAACCAAGTTGGCCATAATAGCCGGAGTACTATTTTGAACTTCAGGTGAAGTGTTTCTTGCATTATTGGGCCCATCTTTCAATTTTTGCTTAACAGTAGGGTCATACTCACTTTGATACTCCATTAGTTCCAATAAGTTCCCTCTGTTCAGACATCTTGATGATTCATTGTGGCCTCTCAATGCGATTTCTTGATGACCACAGAATAGTATAGATTGTGCAACTGCAGCAATGTTGTGACGGTTGTTTCTGATTTGCAGTTTGCATTTTGAAATAAGTAGATTCGCTACAGATGTCCCAGAGGCAGCATTCCACTTGTATTTTTCCCAGGCCAACATGGTGCTCTTGTGTACACTGCATTTATCATGACTAAGAAGGACACCATGCTTTCCCGTGGCATGCTTTCAGTCAGTAAATCCTAATTCAGTTTAAAAAGTCTTTGGTGACTTGCCTGATTTAGTAGTAAATAATCTACATGGGTAAGAAAATGCTGCATCAAATGATGACGAATTCTCTAAACAAGAGTAGTCATTGTACCATGAAGAACTGAAAGAACGATGAGTATTAAAAAACTTTCTGCAAGGAAAGGGTCCCTTTGATTGAGCTGGCATGACTTCAGAACCAGAAGCAATGTCAGGTACTTGGATACAAGTGCTACTACTCTCAGTACATTGAGTGATAAATCATTGCTGTGGACTGACATGCAGCAGATGAGTTTCTAATGGACAACTTGCAAGTTCAGTTTGTAAACATTCAGTCTCTAGTAATACAGAAGTAGCAGTAGTACTTAAGTATCTGTAGGGGTGGTAAGGACTTCAGGTTGAGAAGAACGTCTATGAAAATCAATAAGAGTTAGCTGTATTTTAGTCGTGTCATTCCATGTAGAAATTACTGCAGGAGGCGTGACTATTAAAAGTAGTGGGTGTGTTGTCATGCTCCCACATGCACAATGAATGCTATTATCACCAGTTACCAATGGTAGGGCATGCCTTCACATTTGTAGGCAAATGCCCTTCCAATCCCTACCTTGGCCACACCCCTGCTCACTCACTCCCTGACTAATCTCTCCAACATGTAACAAAGCTACTCACTCCCTGTCTGGTCTCTCTCACTAGTAACAAAGCTACTCACTCTGCTCAACTCATTCACTCCTCTCTGCTCACCCACTGCCTGTCTGGTCTCTCTCACTGGTCTGCACTCTTAGTCACTGGTCTAATTCCAATCACTTGTCTCATTCAAATATCTATCATCACTCAAGTTCACTCATTGCTCATCATGATCAATAGTCATCACATTAACCGGCTCTTTAGAGCAACCACTAACCAAAAGATAACATCTCACACAGTGTACCTGTAATTATTTCTATTTTTTATGTGTTCGCATGCAAAGTATATAATTGTAAAACAATACATGTAATAATAAATAGCAACTAGTGTAACCTACTTTGAGAAGAGTCAGTGACCACTTCTATGTCTTTTCTGGCGACATAGCATTTATTATACAAACAATATTGAAATTATGCATTAAAATGAACTAAAACTTGAGGATTATTCCTTGTCATATATTGGTCAAAATAGTACCAACAATTTAATGACATGTTTTACTACGTCAGAGTCTTATAAGTCCAGTAATGACTACAAAATGTCAAAGAAAGTAATCAATATGACAAGTATAAGCATTAATAATACTTTTAGCCAGGAGAACCTTATTTGACTCACATACATCTATACTCACTGTTCTATCGACAAAAAAGAGGCAGAAACCTTCTCACATGCCTTCTATTGAAGTATACGGCGGGTGTAGCCTCATTCTACCAAGCGAAACCATTGTAATGAAGCTTATCAGCTTGTAGATTCTTTGAGTTCCTCTAAACTTGGGTTACATCTTCATGTAAAGCAATTGAGGATTGCTAAAAGTGGAATTCAAGGTATTTTGTAGTTTTACATCCTCATATGAGCTAAAGATATCAACACCTACATTCACCCATGACGCTTGCTCATTTCTCCTTGTTGTTTGCAAAAAGAACTTTTCATGCAATCCCTTTAGATTGCATGTCCAAACTTCTATTTAATATGCTATGGAGCAGTGCGTTGTTAAAGCAGTGTTCTCTACTGATTTGTACTTCTTTCCATCTTTGTTCCCTGCTTAACAGGTCTCTGGAACACGCTGGAACTCTCCCTTTTCCTTCGCGAAGTCTGTGTACTTGGAAAAAGCGTACCGTATGTTTACTAATTGTGCTTGATTACATTTTGTTATTTCTTTTATTAAATACCTTTTGTATCAAAGAATAAACATCCTGTAAAGGCTGCTAGCAAGTTTTATGTCTCTCAGCGGCAGACCTTGAGAGAGATATGCGTTGCTGAACTTGTACTGCTAAAACTTAATTTTTACTAAGAATTAATTTTGCACAGTGGTTGTAGCTGCTATAATTGAATTTTGGTGTTGAAAGGTTAATAGTCAAAAGTACTGTAAAAGTGGAATATGTCATTGCCTGTATTTTTTAATGCATGAATAAAAAAATTTATGAGTGTAAAAACCATGCAGACTTAAATAACTATAGATCACTGCAAGTGAGAATAGGAAAGTATATGAATTTCATTAATTTTATATAAGGCATCCGCCCACACATCATTCATTTTCATTGGCAAGTTTGTAATAAAAGTCAATAAATGCAAGGAGAAAATGCCTCTTTTTACCTGCTGTGACTCTATCTAAAGCAAAAATATGCCTGTTATAAGACAGAACAGCTGCTTTGAAGCATCTCTTGTAAAAGATTAGGTCTAATTTGCTCCAAATTTCTCATTACACGATTGCTTTTATGTCTTCCCAATTGTTCTTCATTGAAATTTGTCGACCAAAATGGCGGCCGGAGTTTACTTTCTCCTAAACCACACCCTACAACCATAAAAATTTCTAAAATTCTTCCTACACCATCAATTTATACTTTCAGTGCTCTATAATTATACACAGGCTACACCTTCAGGAATTAATTACCTAGTGCAAGGTGTTTATTAGTCTAATTGGTGAATTAACTCATGCAAGCAACTAGCAAAAGCACGTGGTTCACACAAAAATAGCACTAGCAATATGAAGACACTCAGTTGATGGCAGCCATTTGTCCATGAGGGAGTAATGTACATGCATACTACAGGTAAACCACCCCAATAACTAACTGGATCCATTGCTGTCTCTAGACACTTTGGGTCCTACTCCAGGTGTCCTGTAGATTTTAAACTTGTTCTTTTGAGAGAAACAAAGAAATGGAGAAAAACACGCTCCCTGTCTGAGTTGCTTTGAGACAATGCCCAGTTCAATTCTCTATTGGTTTCTATGGTGGGTGATAGGCAAAACTGTTTTCCTTCTTTCTATGTTCTTTAATTATGTTTTAGCTTCTTGTAATACCTCATTCGACTCTTTATAAATCAAAGATTTAAAATCTGTATGCTTTTTTTCAAATGCTTCATGTATGAGTGATGCAGCAAGCCCTGTTTGTAGTCTAACTACACAATGATCGTGTCTTCTTCTGTAACTCAGTAGATTCACAAGCTACCAGCTAATAACTATATAAACTAAAAGGTTAGATAAGGCCTACATACTCTCTACTTTGCCCTTGAAACAAGTTATACACATGGAAAGGCATGCGCATCAATGTGCATCTATAGACCAGTTAGCGCTAAGTGTATTTATGATTCAACCATATTGTTCCAAATAGAACCACACCATCATATAGGCGTGGTTTATTATATCGGCCATTTTGGAGTCCATGAAAGCATGGCAGAAACTGGATACTATTCTTCACTTTTTGGATCAGATAAGAAGAGATATGCAGGAAAAGTTCAACATTTTGCAAAGTTGATGTATTGTAAGAGTATAGATCATTATGAGATCAAGGAATGGTTTGATGTTGAGCTATGGCCTGAATTGGAATTTGGCAACATACACTCTTACCTCATTGATGGGAAGGGTATCTAAACAAAGCAAAGTCTGAAACCTTTGAAAAGCCTAGATGCTTTTAACTATTACAATAGGTAAGTGGTGTTTGTAGTGAAATGTATTATTTAATGTTTTGTCTTGTGTTTTAGTGGTTGTGTGGGAACTGTATATTTACATCTCAATCATGGAGTTTCGCTTATGAAAGCACATGTGCAACCTTCTCAGAGGCTAAATGATGTGGCTCACCATGCATGGGTTGCAATAAGGTAGAATTCTACTGTACAAACAGGACACTGTACTTGTATAGCAGGGTAAGGATATTAATGCCATTCATTTCAGTTTTAATGTATTTTTACATAGGTGTGTAGAGCATTGCTCCCTTGCAGCAGTCATATTTTTCAAAGTAGAGGCTTGTTCCAGGCTGCGATTGGCCAGTACATCTACTTCTTTGCCTTGTGTGTGAAACCTGGCATTTTCAAAAAGGGTTAGTTTAAATAGTACATGACTATTGTTTTTACTACTACAGATTGAAGCAGTTACTGTAAGCGAAATTGGTTTCAGACCTCCAAGCAAGAAATGGAAGGATGAGACATCTAACGGTGTCGTTAGAAGTATGGTTGTTGTACCATCAGGTCACATACCTACAATCTCCAGAGAGATTATATTATATGCCTTCCATATTGTTAATCCTTCTGCTGCTGTATTTCCTGTTGTTCCAGGCTATGTATGTCCTCAGCAAACTACTCGTCAAGCTCAACTAACAGTGCAACACACCTCCTTTAACATCCCTTTCCATTACTGATGAGCTGAGTCCTTCTCCTGAGAATAACCTCGTCTAACATGCACTCCATCTTCAGACATACCAGTAGGCGTTATCCAAAATCTATAGTCAATAATGTCATGCAGTACAACAAGGTTAACCCAGATCTTCCAGCACTGAAATGGGGAAGAGACAATGAAATGATTGCTAGAGTGCAGTATGACGCAATGCAGGAATCAAAACATACCATAGTCGGTTTCAGCTGAGAAGAAATGGAAGTGAATCAATTTTTTTCATTGAAAAGTCACATGCAGCCCCGCCCAAACATGGCTGCAATCTGCAAGCTCTGTCATTCTTTGAGCGTTTCTTCTCCTTTAACTTAATTTAATATCTATTGTACTTCTACAGTGGTTGCTGCTACCACCATTTATCCTTTTTTTGTGTTTCGTGCCTGTTTTTAGCTGGTATAGTGCTTGGAATACTGTTGAATCAGCAAGTGTATTGGCAATGAAGAACATGTAAGATTGAGAAGGCTGTGGAGTGATATAGCAAGAATTATCCTAGAGAGAGCTCCTAGTTGAATATTAGTAGGTCTAGAGAGCTTGATATAATTTTGTTTTATTTTTAACATAAAAAACATTATTTGACTAAATGTAATGAGATGCAAATGATATTTATCGGAGTGACGCACAATTTCTCATGGCGGCTCCTTTCATCTCACCCGGAAGAACCCATTTAAAACCTTCCAGAGTACCTAGCAACTCAAAAACTGGTAAAGATTTTCGGAAGAACACATTATGCAGCTATACGAAATTTTAATTTGCTAGCATTAGTGACAGGAAAGTCATAAGCGGTGGTGGTGGTTTCTTCTCATTTGAAACAGACTATTCACTTTATACCATTTTACAAGGATTGATGATCAACCTTTGTTCCCATTAATTGTAGCAAGTCCTCATGGCATTTTTTCTTGTTATTGCTGCGAAAAGAAGTTATTGGAAATTAAATGTCCTCATATAATGAGAAATGATTCACCGATAAGTGAGGCAGCACTAAGCAATCATAAATACTGCTTGACAAAAGGGGCAGGTGGGAAGTTAATTCTATTGAGGAAACATTAGTGTTACTCAAAAGTGCAGTGTCAGCTTCTAGTAACAGATTTGGAGATGTGTGACTACATGTGTTGGACAGTAAAGGACATATTTGTTAAGACTATACTCAAAGACCAAAGCTATGTCGATGGAATTGCAAGGAAATGTCGTCTTTAGTGAGTACTGGCTGCCAGAGTTATTGACTCACAAGTTTAAAGAAGGGAAATATCTTGCTTTAATGGAAACAGTTAGTAATGATGAGAAGTATTGTTATGTAAAGAAGATAAACCTGGACAAATGGTAGCCTGTGAAAGTTTGAACAGTGGAAATGATGGTATCACTATCAATGAGTGGGTATCAAAAGGAAGCCTAAAAGGAATTGTTTCTGCCCTCATTGTATGGGCACTAAAGAATAAATGAAATTATGTAATCATATTATTTTCTCAATAGTTGTTACGTCCTTGTCTTTAAAACATGATAAGACTAATAGGAACTGTGTCTTGAAGGATTTTATATATCTTTTTCAGTTGATATTTTGACTCGGGCCAATTGTTGTCATCTTTCAACATCCATTCCTGAAAGTTGTCTCTTACCTTTAGTATAGGTAGGTATTTCTAAATGTGCCCGCAAGTTCGCCTCTAACATTAAACCCCCTTTCAGCCATAATCATAGGCAGTGGAACATGCTTCATTGTGGGGGGGCACACAAAATTTTTTAAGCATAATTTCTGACTCACACAAGGACTAATTAGAATCAATCACTGTAATATTGCATAATTTAAAATGCTCCATAGCAGTTCAGTCTTTTTTTATTTTTCATAAGAAATTCTTTAGCAATTTCAGTACTATCTATTTTTTGGTCATATTTTTGTGAATGTGGAGTAGCATCTTCGTTGCCATCAATGACACTAGCTCTTCAATTATTTTTGAAAAAGGTACTTTCCCTCTTGGATAAATTATTTGAGCTCAGCATTGCCTTCACATCACACAAGTCATAGCTGCATCAAGTTTCTTTCCATTTCATCATGTCTATGCAGAGCTTTCCCTTGCCTGACCAAATAGTTAAGAGATAAAAGGATTTTCATAGACATTTTTCATCAAATTTCTCGATTTTTTGCATGTCGCGTATGAAGAATACTAGTTACTAAAGGCTAATCATGAAACCTTGTTTATTAAATCACTTCTTTGTGAACATTACTTTTTCCATTTTGCTCAAACCTTTCAAGTGCCTTTTTTCAATTAGAATACCCATAAAAAACAAAAGTTGCTTCTGTGTTTCTTTCAGTCAGCAATCCATGAGAAAAGCCTTGACGACATAACACACAAAATGCGTTTTTGTGTAACACAAAATAAGCCATGGATTAGTTTTGTATGAATCTGCACAGAATTGTCTATACCTTCTTTCATACAATGAACAAGTGCTTTTTAATATGTGACCATAATTGACAAAAGGTACCTTATGGCGGGTAGTGAAATTTGTCTTTCTAGCCTAAGAAATCCAACTTCCTGAGCCCCATTTATCATAAAATTACTCCACAGGATGCAAAAAGTTACCATGAAACTTTTAGAAACAATGATTGTCTAACAAAGCACTCACAGGTTGATATTTGCCATTATTAAGATCAATTTTAAAATCTGCCATAAGGGCCCTTTTGTCAATTATGGTCACATATGGCAGACTCTTTTCTTTGATATAAATCCAGTGAGTTGTGGCCACACAAAGACTCACATGCTTAGCTTTGATCACTGTCATTGTCATTGCTGATTGTCTTCACTAGTGGGCTGATTCTGTGCATCTAATGGTTCTTCATCAGATGATGATTGACGTCCCTCATCCTCATTCTGAGTGTTATTTGAAGATAAATTACAATACAGTGAGTCTGGAGGGATTTAGTCACATAGCTAAGCATTTATGTCCAATGAAACAAGCAGCGGCAATCACACAGCACATTGTATCATTGAGCAAAGAACATTACGCTACACATTGTATTATTGATCAAACAACATGTGCGGACTGTTCTCAGTAAATACAACTGTCAGTCTGTCATCTAGATTTCTTTGATGGTGGATTAGGACAAAATTCAACCAAGAAGTCTAGCTTTCTGCCATATGGAATGCTTTTAGCTGCTGATAGCCCAAATTAATTAATTATTTAATTTAAATAGTTAGTGTGCCTTCATGTGCTAACTTCAGTATGAAAATTTAACACATTACTGAGCTACATTTTGTGGTATTAACTCTACAATCTTTGACTTCATCTTGAAGTACTGACTACCAGTAAATTGAGTGGGACCACGGCTCCCCTGGTCAGCCTGCTTCCACCGCCTATATTACTATCTCCATAACTAATCTTGTCTAAGAATCCCAACTTTTATGTAATTTGTTTGTCAGGGGCTCTTTCTCCCCGTGCCTACTGATAAAACTAATTGAGCCTATTGGTGTTATGCCAATTAAAGCCTTGATGATGTTGTGTTTCTTGTAGTTGCTGACTAGCAGCTCTTGCATCAAAGGATTTCTTTTTGTGTATGAAAACTTCGAAGCAGTCAATGCAAACAACATGGCAAAATCTCCTTTTAAAACAATTTGGCAAAATCTCCCGTAGGGCAGATGTTTCAAGCCAAAAAATGAGCTATTTCAAGTCTCTATAAAGAATTGCGGTAAGTCGAATATACAGACTATGGATCACAGACTATGGATCACAGACTCTGATCATATTAAGTCATGAATATCCTTACAGTCACATGACTCACCCATGCACTGAAATTAAGTGATAACTCAAAAAGAATGCTGAAAATAGGGAAATTACTGACTGCAAGACGGCCTCAACATCAAAAGAAAATCAAAGGTAGTGACACCACCAGACCATTTTTGTGAATGCTACAAGGTACTACAGGCTTACAAGCAGGATTTATGGAAAGTATGGAGGCTTGACTACACTTTTAAAAGGAAAACGTAAAATTTCAGCCTTTCACATACCACACCTAAGGTGTGTTTACATTATAGGCGCAATAATTACACAAGGTACATTAATTTGAACTAAAAGTTATTAATATATTCAGGCCAAAAAATGAGCTGACTCATAAAAATAAAATTTCAACTAAATCATATTTTTTATGATATGGTGTTTCAATGATACAAGTAAGATACTATTCTGTATTGGTGATTTATAAGGATATTAATTGTATATTGCTTCAAATTTTGTCACCTGCATTAGGTTTAAATCTTCTATTTCATAAGCATGAATATGATGAACAAAACAAACTGTATGCAATACATTACAAACTAAATAAACATTTGAATTAATATCAACAATTTCTTAACTACACCGGAAACAGGCATTACATCACAATTAAGTACAGCCACAGCTCCAGGCTTGTATAACACAACATGAATTTCCACCCTAGACAGTGTAGTGTAGTAATTTATAATCATCAATGGTTTAAAAAACTGTTATACTTACCTACAAATGAACTTCAATGACACACGCATGGTAATTTCATTCTTGAAAGGTAACTGACATGTCTGTACAATAATTATTTTAATGCAAAATGATATAAATGCATAAAGATGACACATTTTCCAGCAGATAAGAAGGAATTATTTCATTTCAAACAGTAACATGACCATTCTTGGTGACAATTAGCTAGACAAAGTGGCATGTTTTTAAAATTCTTAAGTCTTGTAGCGAGATCTTTAAAATAGCTGTTTTCCTTCAAAATGCATACACCAATAACGTATTGGAGGACTGTATCTATGTTAGCACTAAAATACTGCAATTAATATGCTGAATTTAATTTTTGACAGCAAATAACTGCATATCCAGTTAAGAATATGAATGAGGTAGTGCTCTTTTGGTATTATAGAACAATTTTGATACATCTCAGAAATCTGGTAAAAGTTCATTAACGAGCACAGACAAAACGGCACTTGAATACTTCGATGAAGTTGCAGCAAAGATATAATCAACAATAGTCAAAAGCAGGAGATAATTGTCCCAATAAATGTGATGTTCTGGCATTAAGTCACCAATCATTAATGGAATGAGTCGACCAAGACACCATATTTGAGATGCTATAAAAGTATTAATAATTTTATGGTAGAATTCAAAATGTACATGTTTGCCTAATATAATGATCAGATGAATCTAAATTATTAGACTGTTATAAAACTGGTTTGTTTTCGCTCTCAGTATAACAATAAGAGTTGTATTCAATCCAAGAATCAACTTCTTGCAGTCAAGTAATATTTGGGTGGAACAAATTTTTAATAAGCTCCTTTAAAACATACTGCAGAGCCTTTAAGAGTATCATGGAAAATGTCAGGGCAAAGCCCATTTGTAATGTGAAAAAAAGTAAATAAAAAAATTTCTAATAAATAAGAAAAAGTAGGGTTGTCAAAAAATAAATGAAACAAGGGGGTTGAGTTCAACCATAATAATAATTAATAGTTCAATTAATAATAAACGTTACTTAATAAAAAATAATAATTCATAAAAATAGTACAAAGATTTCAAACCCTACTTTGCAGAATTTTATGAAGGAGTATTGTTTCCTTTAAAATGATGAATTTTAATGAAAGAATGATAACCAAAATGCTTTTTTCCAGCCTATACAACTGTAGCAAGTCCAATTAAAATTCTTATACATTAATATTTTAATATTTCAATATTGTACTGAATCACAGACATTAAAGAATGTAATAGCCAAATAATGTCATGACAGTAATTTATTCAATTAATACTAGCTGAAAAGTTTAATTTATATTTAACAAGATAATTAATTTACATCATAGAAATGTAGTAGAGCAATCAATACGTACAAAGGCATAATTATTATTAAAATTCTAAATGTGCCTATTGTCATTTTCTGCAAAGTAGGGTTTGAAATCTTTGTACGATTTATATGATTTATTATTTTTTATTAATTAACGTTCATTATTATTAATTGAACTATTAATTATTATTATGGCTGAACTCAACCCCCTTGATTCTTTTATTTCTCGACAACCCTACTTTTTCTTATTTAATAGAAATTTTTTTATTTACTTGTTTCCATACTTTTTATTAAATTTTATTCATTAACCATCCTTTTTATTAATAATTATTAATAATTAATAATTTATAAATTTAACTTTTAATAATTAATAATTAATAATTATTGTTGTTATTATTGTTGATAAAAATTTTAAATAATTTATGACATTATCATTTTTTTGAATTATTGAATCATAAATTATATTTATAGCGTAGCTCATAATTATTAATTAGGTAATAATCCTTTTTATTAATAATAATTTTTGCCATGGGTATCAGTTCATTGCTGGAAGAAAAGAATTTTGAAATAAGAACTATAAGAAGACCTACCCCATTATAAAAACAGTTGTCATACATTTTTTTGAATTTTTGAATCATTAATTATATTCATAACCTATAATTGCTCATAATTATTGAACATTACTAAGATCTATTTCCTGTTCTAAAACTATTTAAGTTTACATTCAGCTTCAGTTGCCATTTCTCCACTCACACTCACAGCTCTCAAGTTTTTCTGCGGTTTTGCAACCTTTTTTTCTCAAAAAACAGCAAGTCAGTTCATTTACAAGCTTACATTAGTTTTCATTCTATTTTCATATTGTTCAGTAGTATATAGATTATGATGAGTACCATCCTTAGCTGGAGGGCCTCCGCCACTGCCTCCCAAAGGCCTGCCACCACCACCACCAGCTCTACCAGTAGCTGGAGGTCCGCCACCTCCAGTAGCTGAAGTTGAGGGCCTCCACCACCACCTCCCGGAGGCCTGCTACAACCACCAGCTCCACCAGCAGCTGGACATAATTGCCCAGCTGAGGGCTGTGAATAGAAAAATAGTAAGTCTTTACTATAATGTACTTTAACATGATACTTATATTCCGTAATAGTATGCCAATCTACCAAGGTGAACTGGCAGGGGTGGAGTTAGGGGGCCGTAGGCCAAGGTCCTTCAATCAAGAACTATAACTTTTATTAACTACATGTACTTAAAAAACTTGTCACTATAATAATAAATGTTAAAAAATAATCAAACTGTCAGTTAAAAAAACATCAGCGTAAAGCCAGGATGAAAATACATTAGCAATGCCAAGTGTTTGACAAGACATAAATGCTTATTCCCTTTAGTTTCTTTCAATATTTCTAGATGAAAATGTCACATTATCATAATGATGATTTAAAAAATTAAATCTTACCTAATAGTCATTATTATGGACATACTGAATACATACACGAACATGCACAGTGCTGTCATCATTCATAATCTAAAAAGTAAATATGAAATTTAGAAATCCAACACTAAATTTTTAATACGAACTATAAATCCAAGGATTTTTAGTAAATGAAGAAAATTAAAGAAAATACATACCATGGCCATAGTTAATCAGATAATCAATATTAATCATTAAAAAGGATTATAGCCTTCGATCATGATCTATAAAAATAAAAAAAAACCATGGAATCTCATAATATTCCATCTTAATATGTATTCAATTGCTAAGACTATAACAATGTGAAACCTGTGCAGCTGGAAACTGGTGCCTCATCGAGTGTGAAAGCAACACTGATCAAACAGCTACAAAAAACAATATGTTACAATAATGATAATTTATTAGAAATTAATTAAGTTATCACAAACAAAGTCAGACAATAGCCTTAGACATTTACCATGCTACGAATGTATTGCATTAAGATCATTTGCAGCTGTAAATACCTTAAAGCAAGGTAAGAAATAAACATCATCAACAGCAAGCAATGTAAACACACAGGCTATGTACTTGTACATGTATATGCATGATGTAACTTATGTTTGTCAAAAATATACATTACAAACCACTATATAGATACATCTGCTCACAATCTACATTGTGAAGATACACCAGTGTTTCCCCCAGAAATTTAGTAAAGAGCACAGCCACACTTATTAATTAATTAATATTCATTGACCACACCTCTATTTCCACTCATTTCACTTACAATGACAAAAAATTACTATTTTTATAATGCAGTTACATCATACATTACATGTGTTTGTCCTTAACCGTCATAACTGAACAATCGTCGTTTTTTAATTGAAGCCCATGCATTGATGACAGCATTAAAGTCAAATTTAGACACATCTTTGCCTTTTAAATCAATCATCATTAGGTCATCAGGTGTACCTGAAGATAGCCTATTACGAGTTGTAGTCTTTATTCACTTTAGTGCAGAAAATCCTCTCTCACAATCAGCTGTAGATGCTGGTATAACAAGTAAACA
>NW_003546471.1:114537-130455 GCF_000090795.2 Amphimedon queenslandica | reverse complement strand
GTCCATACAGCAATACCATTCATTGGGATGTTATTTTCATCTCTGGGGCAGCATAAATAGCGACTATAAACAATAAGCTGCTTCCTTGTGCTAACATCAGTTGTCTAATTTATCATTATTGATATTACAGGACTGGATTTGATCTCTTCCAGACTGCTAGCACAGATATTTTTACTTATCAGAGAAAGAAATTCAGAAATACTTCGATGGCTACAATAACTCACATAGCACCTTTCTTTATGTCTAGCAATATATCTTTCTCCAGTAAATCAACTAAGTCTAACAGCTTGCCAAGCTTAGAACAGTGCGCCACTTCTTCCTTGCATAACCAATAGAGACACATCAGTGCAGATTTCAGTGATTTCTCTTAAGCTTCCCAAACCTTCTCAAAACTATTAACATTGCCTCCATCCTTCTCACTCTGTTGCTTAGCCTTTTCTAATTCTACTGCTTCTTTATGCTGGTCTGATTGCTCATGTCTTAAAACAGAGTTTGATCTAATGCAAATGCATGGCACTTGATTCCAAACTTGCTTGCCACTCTGTGCTTTCTCTCTCATTCCTTCCATAGCTTACAAGACATTTCATCTTCATTATCATCAAAGTAAAGCCAAGGCCTACCTTCCTCCCATGCAGACTTGTACTCTAATTTCCTCGTCTTACTAGTTGGCTCACCACAATCCCTCCCTCTCTTTACAGTAAGAAGTTTAAGTCCTTCCCCTAGTTTACTTTGGCTTGCCATGCTTTGTTAACCACCTGTATAGTTCTCCTGAATGTTGTAATTAAAAGGGTGTGTCAATGCACTTCTCTTGAATGTGTAGAACGCGCAAAAAAATGCGCTTTAGGGACAACACTGAGATACACATTAATAGACAAAATGAATACATTCCAATGTGCAAAAAATTATTTTTGTATTGTTAGTGAGAACATGCATGCACACAAAAAAGATGCATTGCCAAGCATTCATTTATATTGAGTAAAGGAAGTACTTACTGTGGCCATAATTAATGATATAATCATTAAACAAATATACAGTATGTAACCTAGAATCATAACCTATAGCAAAATACATAAGACATCTCACAATACATCAATCTTACTACATATTCAATTACTAATACTACAATAATATGAAACCCATACAGATATAAACTGGCGCCTCATACAGCGTGATACAACTACTGATCAAGGAGCTGCAACAAAACATTAAGTTACATTTAATAAAAAAATTAATTTTGTTACAATAATATAAATTCAGAATTGCCTTCAATTATATTGCACATTCCAATATCAAGCAAAGTATTACTGAATCAGCAAATCATTTCCAGCTGTCATTACCTGTAAAGCTTAGTAATAAAAACATATCAAAAGTAAGCAATGTAAACTCACAGGCTAATAATAACAATAGCACAAACAGTAATGCTGAATGAACTTTATTACCAATCACATCAAACCTGACTACTTAATGCCACATTGTACTCCTTGTGCCGTGCAAGTACCTGTAGAAAGTATGAATGTGAATACTGACAAAAAATAATGATAATGGTAGCATCTACAATGTTTCTGATTCGATCATACATGTATGTGCATGCATGTATTTTAGACATAATATTGCTTACTAATGCTATCCTCAGTTACAATACTTTCATGACCTGCTTAATATAAAATAACACTGAGTACATGAACAATTTCCAATGTGCAAACAATATTTTTTTTTGTTAATGAGAACATGCACATGTTACAATAATCATCAATAAAAGATGCGCAACATCAGCTGGCAAGCATTTAATATGCGCACAACATTGATGGCAGCATCATTCAAATGCGCAACATCGTCTGGCAAACATTAACTTCATAATGCGCACAGCATTGATGGCAGCATTGTGCACAACATCAGCTGGCAAGCATTCACATATATGTAATGCGCACAGCATTGATGGCAGCATTAACATGCATGATGATCATTATTTTATGTCGTTATCAGAAAATTAATATCTCTGAAATTTATCCTTTGTTGCACGTAATATTACGTCTATATTCTCGTAATACCGTTTTAAGGAGCTTTGTTTTTGAAGGCCCGCATTTTTATGATAGCGTTCCTTTGATTTTCTCTTTTGGGGGTTAAGATTGTTTTGATCATGATTCCTAGATGCTTCTTTCTTTGGTTGTGAATTCTCATGATACTGATCTCTAGAGGCGTCTTTCTTTGGTTGTGGATTCTGATGATACTGATCTCTAGAGGCTTCTTTCTTTGGTTGTGGATTCTTATGATACTGATCTCTAGAGGCTTCTTTTTTGTGGTCTGGATTACTCCTTTAATTTGTTTTAGAATAGCAAGTTGATTTTAAAATTTTGCTGTACTTGTTTTTATTATACCAATTTTTACATTTTAGCAAAATGTAACCTAGGTTCAATGCATCAAATTTTTTTCAATACCCAAGCTTATATTTTTTACTGATATTATATACAACTCTAGCTTTGCTTTTGACCCTGTTACAATGCCTTATGTAGTAACCTCTAACATAGGACCTGTTTTTTGACATAAAAGTTTCCACTTCCTTTTATTATTATATATCTTTGAGAATTATTTTTTGGATTTAGTCCCAGTTAAGTCACTTTTCCTTTTCCTACTTCCTTTTTTTACAACTGACAGCACAACAACTACAATTAACATTAACACAACAAATAAATACCATAATACCAAGTACATATATGCAGGAGGTACAAGTAAACTACTGCTTATTTTAAAAATAACTGTATAGACTTATCACAATATATCCAATATCAGAAGTATAATGAAATACACTGCACTCAAATGATCTGGCTTAGGTACAGGTGTCCAAAATTATGAAAACTGAGCAGCTGTAAAATTATTTTACGCTCTGACGACTCTCAAAAATTATATTTTGCTCTATGATAAGGAAAGCATAATTTGTTAGAGTTATTTCAAAATAATTTACCTATTAGCTTTTAAAAGAACTGTTAACCACTTAGGCTGTGCACTGCTGAACACACAAGTATGCAGAGAAAAAAAAATAGTGAATATTCACCCAGTGCAATCAGTCAGTCACTATGGCAACTCTGAGCATGCGCATTAAGTTTCAAAATGGCGACTAATTTTAAGGGGCAGTGATATCACGCCCAAATAACTAGTTTATAATCTAATATGAATGAGATATGGAAAGCGTCCTTGACTTACACTCCAAGGAATGATGTGAAAGTCAACTTGAGCTGTTCTCTAGTTTGAGAGATTATCCTGTGCATAAAAGATGAAAGAAGAAGATAATGTCTGAAGAATTTTGCAGAAATTTGAATTTTGGCCTATTATACAGAAATATTTCCGCTACACTACAGTCCACTTTAAAGGGACAAGGAGAATCACTCAGTGAAGGAGAGCCCATCTAAGCCATTTATTAAGCTGTACAAGGTAAGATATAAGGGTTATAATCATTTGAAAATTCTATATTTGGCCACCATCTTGAAAAATGAACCTCAACCCTACATCATGCAAACCGTCATGGCAAAGCCCCTATGTAATGTGAAAATACAATGACTCGTTTAAATGGAATTAGTGGTTAATTCATAAGTTGTAGCAATGTCAGTATGAGCACCACTATTTAACAGTTGACAATGATTTTTGTGAGATTCTATTGTCCTTTTTTAAAACTGATCAGCTATTAACTGCCACAATAATAATAATTGTAGGTAAAAAGCATCAAGTATATGAACAATTACTGCCATAAAATTTTCAAGAATAGTTGTTTTGTAGTGTATGCAATTTACATGTCTATTAATTGCGAGTAATTAATTTTTGTAATACTAGTTTTTGCGGAAAGAAATACAATTTTTCCAAAAAAGGTACTTAATATTAGTTTAGTGATGGGGATAGTACTGTAATTAAGCTTATTTATTGAAGTCTATTCTTTAGACAAATATCCATACCTTTGATTACATATCTTGAGCAACAGCCACACAAAATCTACAGTTTCGAAAAGCACTAGATAGAGATTTATATCCTCCAAAAAATGAGATGCCAGATTATCTGCTAGTGTCAACAAAATAGTCACATTTAAACTCTCCTTTCACAATAAACTCAACATCACAAATGTCGGACAAAAGGTCATCTGATCCTTGATGGCTTTGCAGAATGTAAAATATTAAATTTTTAATAATTTGCCCAACAAAGAGAAATATTTAGCACAAATGTCTTATTCAAGCATCGTGCATGTGTCGAAGCTAAATAAATAAATTTGGCATGCATAAAGTATAGATTAACTTACTTGACTGGGAAGGCATGCTAATAGCTGCTGCAGTGATTCAAGAAGTGGAACATTGTATGTACTATCTCTGGAACTTAAAAACCGTTACTTTTATGCTTCGTAAGCCTCATTTTTGTGCCTAACAACCTTTTTACTGCTTCTTTACGCATGGAAATAAATAATGACACAAGGTAAAGTGCTTTATATTAAACATACTACAAGTCCTAGATGATCAACAAGATACTTATTTCGGCTAAAAGCAGTGTGTAGTCCAGAAAACAATCACTTGTCAGAAACATTTCTCTCATTTTTGTCACAATTTCTTCTGAAACATTAGTATGAGATAGCAAGCCGAGAACTTTATGCTTAACTTCTTCTAGTTCACTTTACAGCAGGATGTCAATATCATCAAGCACTGTGTTCAACGCAACTTGTGAAATTTTCAGGCATTCTTTAGCTTTAAGAATTAAGAGAGCACTGCGGGCCTCTAATTGACTGACTTCTGTTGAACTTAAGTCATTATCATGACTTGACTGTAAATTGTCATCAGAGCATTCATTAACTAGAATATAATTATCATGGTGGACATCCCTTGATTTTTTAAAAATGAATTTATGATGTCGAAGAATGTGCTTTCTAAAGGTGTTGTTCTTTGTAAAGTCCTAGGACAACTATGCACTCCACAAGTATCAGTAAAGCCAGGATCAAAGGAGTGCACAAGTCCAATGTGACGAAGAACTTTGGAATAAGAATGAGATGCAGAGTTGTTGCATCTTTTGCAAAGGAAAGGATCTTGAATCGAAAACTGTATTTTAAACTGGCTGCACCCATTTAGATTTAATGTTCTAACCACGCCCATACTTCACCTTCTCTCACCTTTGTCACATGAAGCAATTAGCACCAATTTTCATCTAGATGTAAGTTCTCTCTCTCATTCTCTATTTCCCACATTCTGCAACGCCAGTATTTCTCAATCTCTGAGTCCGTTTTGGTATTCTACCTGGAGGGAAATAAAAGAGATACCCAATAGCAAACCAAGGAGATTGTTTGATGTCCAGTAATTGAATCAGTATTCAAAAACTTCTCTTTTGACCGTAATGTAAAGTTATTTATACCATGGTGCGTGGGTGGCTACCATGGAAACCTTTGATGTTAAGCGGGAGTTATATGCCCATAACCACCCTGCAGACAGTGTGGAATTTGACAGTTTACTTAAGAACAATTCTGCAATGAAGAGAGTAGGGTTTCACAGTTTACATAAGAACAATCTGCAATACTTCACCATGGCATAAGTCAGATACATCCCTGTCTGGAGGTGGTTATGGGTATATAACTCCCGCGATATATGTGGGGGCTGGCTACGCTCTCAACCAGTTATCTCGCGGGAGATATGTACCCATAAGCCACTTCCAGACAGGGATGTATCCTAAGCATATCAGACTTTATTGATTAGACAGTGAGTGAGATGAATTTGATGACCATGAGGTAGGAGACAAGATCAATCACAAAGATAAGTTAAAAGCAGTTGTATTGCCTTTGCTAAGTACTACTTTTGAGGCTTAATCTGTTTCTGTTTCTGCAATCATACCATTTTCATCCTATGAAGTACCATCTCATTCAATGTCTCATATATCTGATATAAATGCACTTTTTGATGAAGTGTATGAGGAGGATGATATCTCACCTACTCAGCCTCCTTTTAAGCAAAACAACAAAAGACCGAGAGTAATTATACACTCCAACAGCAATGACAGTGGTAGTGAAGAACGGTTGAATGAGTTTTATAAGAGAGAAACTAGGTGATGAAAAGGAAAATATTGCAAAAGCTACTCCTAAATCCCTCTTGATCACTCCATAGTGAAGGCGGCATTAGTGAAGTAAAAAAATTGAATAAAGACAAAGATGTTGTTCCACTGTTCGAAAAAATTTTCCACCTGATGTTGAAGTTGCTATTCAAATGGGAGAAGGTTGAAAGTCTGCTCGTAATCGTTTCTTGTGTAGTGTCTTACATGCTGTTTATAGTTATGAGACATACTCTTCAGAGAGAAATTTTTGTAATATTTCTACTCAAATTATGAGCAATTTCTATTTGTCACAGGTTTGTAATTTTAATTTTGTTTTATGCCTTTCTTTTATGAAAAGTAAAATGAAGGAAATATGTCGTCCCTAAAATTTAAAGCAGGAAAGTCCTTTCATTCAACATCTAAAGAGGGACGATCACTAATACTACATATGGCTGGCAAATCTCCTGGATCAGTCGACTTCATAAAACTTCCTGCAATACCAGCTGGAGGAGACGAAGTGTCATTTCAGAGTCATAATAGAGTCTTATGAGCTGAGATTGCTAAAGGTCATAATAATAAGCAAATTGTGTCAGAGTTCATGAGCATCACTTTCTTTATGCGCTGAGCAAACATTCTTCAATCCCCTTGTGACATTAATACCATATTAGAAAAGTATCCTTTTTTGCAAACTGATTTTGTATGTATTTTTTTTAATTATTGAAGTTTCAAGTGTTTTTTGTCATAACTTTGGAACGACTTCAGTCTGATATGTTCACATGTGTCAGTAAATGATGATTTCCCGAGATATCTGCATGTATTTCAGTAGTATTCAAGAGTCCTGAAGTTGAAGCAAAGACCAGTTCTATTCTTTTAATGCTTTTAGCAATGTAATTCCGAGCAAGGTAGTTGGTAGTAACAGTAAGTTTTGACAAGGTTTTGTGTATGAAAATTTTACCATTAAAAGTACTTGAAATGCTATCATTACGTCTGCTTCCAATTGCATTTCAAAACTTTAAATACGGCTTTATATTAAATTAAGTCATAACAATTTTATTTATTAATTTATTCATCATTAATTTTTACTTTGGTATTGTAATAAATTTTGCTTTTGCTAAATTTGCTTATGTTCGTGTAAGCAATTAAAAGTACACTGAGGTCATAACAGTTTTTGTAATTTGCCACTTACCGTCAACTTTGGTCTTCAAACACAAATTATATGGGTAACAATGACTTGTTAAAGGCACCATTTTTATTAATTTACTTGATTCCGGACTCTCGTACTAAAGTTAATACTGACTTATTGCTTTTGTTTTTTGAGGTATGTACAATTTTAGTATTAATACTAATTTAATAATTTTTACGAATACTGTTTAGGAACTACTGATGTTTCTTTAATTGCTCAGGGAAATGACATCAAACATGCTTTGGTTAATATTATTGGATCACTTCAGAATCCTCAGCAAGCCTTTGTTCTAGCTGACAAAGTGGTTGGGAAGGAAACAGATATTGGCTCAATTCTGAAGCTACTGCTAGCAGCTTTCTGTGTTAAATGTATGTTATCCTTGTGGTTTTGTTAACTTATACACTTTTTTTGCGTTCTACTCCTTAATATGAATCCTAAAAAAGTTGCCCCATATTCCTGGGAAAAGTTAAGAACTGAACTTTCAAGTCTTAATTAAATTCTTTTATTATAATCTTTGGTTGATTTAGTTTCATTTTGATTTAGCTATTATTAAATTAATGTTTGATTGAGTGGTGTGAATATTACACTTAAAAAAGGAGAGTGGTTTTAACACCTAATTAGCAGTGTGCCACAGGACAATCAAAATACACTTTATTTAGTGTGTCAATCACACATAAATTGTAACAGTCTACATCATATAAACCAGGTAACTCTTGCTGCAGCATAGTTTTCCTGCTATGCTTCATTTCTGCACCTTGGGCCTTCATCTGCCTTTGATGTGGAGAGTTTCTTCCCGTCAGTAATTTTTATAGCAGGTGGCTACCATAATTTATTCATTCAAACTAGTTTTAGCACCTAGGGGGTCTATTTATTAACATTAAAAACTGATTAAGATTGAAATTATCTTACTAAGTACTAACAATAGTAGTGAAGTCAAAATTTTAATTATTTTTTAGATAGTTAAGCATGAACATGTTTTAAGTTTAGAGACTGATGCCAAACTCCTGTAATGGAAGCTTTTTGTTGCCAGTATTCCTTTGAAGTTTCTCATGAATGTGCATTGGTATTCTTGATTGATCAGGAGTGAAAGCACAATCCTTCATACGCAGACGAGATCCACAGCAGTCATTGTCTTCTGATTACATGGATTTTTATTAGCCTTGTTTTGTTATGGACCAAACAGATATTGAAAGGTGGCTTTCTGTTACTATGTCCTAGCCTGCACCTTGCACAAACTTTGATTAATCCAGTGAGATTTTTAAAGACGTAGGGCTGTGCTGAAGGTGAAAGCAATGCAGTAGGAGAAGCTAGAGCATTATTTACACTTGATGGAGATCTAATATGATCAGGAACTGGAGTTACTGGTTCATCCTGGATATTTGTAACTGTCAGATTAACACTTGATGGTGTCATGGGAGATATAATGCTAATATTAGTTGCCTTTGTAACTGTACACAGTATAAGGACTTGAGGTTGTTTTTCATAACTAGCCTTTGAAATTTGTTTGCTTGAATTTGCAATTGTAGCCAGTCTGTCTTCTACTGGTAAATCCCTCACATCAGGTAGGCACTGTCTCCTCTTTGGCTTAGGATTTTCTCTGTTTTCTCCTGCACCAAGATGTAATCTGTGATATGTGAGTTTTGACATATTTGCGGATGACTTAAATTTTTAATTTATTTAATCTACTTCTTTAAGCAACCATTGATCTCAGCCACAGCAACAGTGTGAGGACAAAACTTTTATGCTTCATGTCTGGGGCAATGATGATCACATACAAATATATTAGCATTCTTTAGACTTACAGTTACCAAATGAGGTAACATTGAACTTGATCTAGCAACCATTCTCCCTTTTCCTCCAAATTCACATGGAATTTGGAATTTGTGTCATGTAGCCATCTGTATGAGCCAATTGAGATGCTTTGTCCCAAATGGAGTCAAAAATTCCCTTATCAATCATAAAAGACTTCATTATTGCTGCATTTTGTGCAAGGCAATTGAGGTATTTGCACTTCTTGCTGATCACGTAAGTGCCAATCCTGCATCAACATGTTTGCTTTTTTCATACAATTGCTGTACTTATCTATCAGTGTAAGCAATTGCTTTACAAATGCAAGCAAAGATTTCGTTTATTCAAAGTTGCGTTTATTCATCAATTCACTGCAATTGTTGTGAAAAGGTGCAGGTGGTTTACCCAATCCAGCAGGCTCCCTCACACACTGTATCACACTCTGAGAAAAGATGTTGCTGTAGTTAGAGCAAAACTAATCATAAAATACTGGATTTTTTAGTTCATATGACAAAAAATGACGATCTTTCTTCAACTGATTCTATATATATTCTGTAACGACATCATTCAGCCAAAAAGTCACCTTTGTTAACTAAACATTAGCCCATTCAACTTTCGTGCAATAGCATTCTTAATGTATTTCAAACCACGAAGATTAATAGCACAAGCAAGTTTCTCCTTCAGAGCTTTGCAAAGGGCAAGTACATCATCTGTGCCTACAGCTCTGACATTCCTAATCTCATGCTTCATTCAAATTAAATGATTCAGAAATAACTATATGTGCTGTGTTGCATTTGATGATGAAGTCAAATATGGCCTATGAATGTTGGACATTTACCTTTGCTCTTTCTATGAACATAATTCACATGTGAAAAAACAACTGGTGTAACAAAAAAGTCTCCTAAATTAAAGGTGGGGTCGATATGCATAACTCCAAAATTGTCTTGGTGAGTACAGCTAAGCACAAGTTGGTGAAGTTCTTCATCAGTAGCTAAAACACAAACAGGAACTGGCAGCACTTGCAGTGCCTTAATAAAGTGATGATACTCTGCTTTATGCAAATCAATAAGGGCCATTATTGGGTCACTGTGAGACCTGCTTTGAAATGAAGTCCTACAAATTCTTGCTGCTTGCTTTGTATTTTTTGGTAGGATACTAGGTGATGAACCATTAATGACAAGTTCCTCTTTCACTTGTCTACATGCCTGTCAAGGAGTACTGTTTTGCAACTGCTCTCTTAATAAATCTCTGGTGCTGCCTTGTGTAAGGTGTTGATCCATGAGAGTTACCATTAGGTACTTTTGGGAGTGCATGTTTCTCTCCAGTAATAAGATTACGGATTATTTGCTTAGCAACGTAATTTTCAGTCACAACTATAAATCAAAAAATGAATAAATGTAAGGATTAATACTTTATTACACACCTTGAAGTGATGCAATAGTTTTCCTAAAGTCTTTGGAGTCTTCAAAAATGTAATTGGTTCGAGTCAAGCACTAGTACTTCACAATGTGTCGTGGAGGCTTTCCACCACGCTGGATGACTGTTCGTTTTATCTTCTTTGAATTTTTGTAATTTTTCATAGACAAATAGATTTTTTGGACATTGTTATTCCCCCAACTACTAGCACCACCACACTTTATGTCATCATTAGGATTCTTAGTCACAAGATTTGACTAAGTAGCTTGTAATACAATCAACATTCTTGGGAACAGACTTGCATAAATCGTTCTCTGTAACACCATGTCCAGATAATAGACCAACCGTAGAGTCAGTACTCTCTGTATTAGTATTAGGTGACAAATAAGGCCATTTAATGTTACCAAGAAGATACCTTTAAAATTTTAAATGAAAAAGTGTACTGTAATTAACTTATTGAAGCAGCTGGCAATAAAATACATGGCAGCTGCTATAATAAATGAGTTAGTCACCGAAGTTGCTTATGTTTGCTAGTCATAAGCATAGGTGTTGTAAAAGTACTGACATACCTTATATCAGCTTCTTGGCTTGATGAAGCAGACGGACTGGCAGCCTTATCACATTGGTTAAAATTGCTCTAAAGTACACTGCTGTGAATAATTTAACTAGCTTATCGAATAAATGACTAACCTTTCATCTTCATAATCAGACGTTGAGGAAACAACTATTACCTCGCTGGAGCTAGAACCTTCCATTATGGATATTATACTATGTAAAATAATACAATATGTATGTGTATATCTAAGCTTCCCTAAAAACGAACTTTATTAATTGTTAATTAATGTACGTGGGTTGATCACCTGACTATAAGCATAATCATAACTTCATATGATCCGAGTCCATGATCTGTGATTCGTGGTCCATTGTCACATGATACATCATATAGCTGAAAACACTAGCATCAAATTTGTGTCTTCATTGATAAATCCATTGCCTAACCGACATCTCATACATCACTTTTAGTTGTAAAATCTGCTGAGCTTGCATTTGAACTAATGCCATCAAATTACTGCAATGAGTACTGATCTCTTCATTACTCTGCTTTAATTCTTAATAACAATAATTTACTAAACTAATTGTAATGATGATAATGTATGATTATGTATAGTACAAAACTTTTTCTAAAGCCAGCCTTGTTCAGTAATTGATCTGTAAGAAAACAGAACAATAAAAATATTTATTAAAAAACTAACTAAAACAAATACCAAAGTTTTCAAATAAAAAAGATAGAGTAGATTTCTATTTGTTCTCATGCATCAAGAAAGTAATGGAAACAAGAACAAGTAGGATTTCAAGCGACCAATTATTCTGCAAGACTCGATACCAACGAAAATACACAGCGAAAATCATCCTCTCGTGATACAAATTCTACTCTTCACTCTATATTGTACTTTCCATGTTAATATATAAGAAATGCGGATCATCTTGCAATGTTGAGTAGAATTTGCGTCATGAGAGTAGGATATTTGTTTTGTATTTTCATTGGTATGGAGTCTTTCAGAATAATTCGTTGTTTGAAATCCTACTTGTCTTTGTTTCCATTACTTCCTTCATAAATCAGGACAAAAAGAATCCTACTCAATCTTTTGAAAATTTTTGTATTTACTTTTGCTCTATATCTCTATTGTTTTCTTTCTTCTTCTCCTCCTTTAACATCTGATGTACCAAGTCTATTTCTATGTCTTTTAAGCTTTCTCTCCTCTCCATTGCTCATTATGAATCTTTCTCTCAGTTGATGACATAGTAATAATTTTTGTCATTTTCACATATGTAATATATGCCATGCACACCAGGCCTACATGTATGTCACTGATTCATTGAAGTATAGCTACATGTACGCATATGAAATGAAGTAATTGCCATTACACACAGAAAAGCATTGCAGTTACCATTGCTTTTTAATTTGATTTACAATTGTAATTCACTGTCATGCAACTCCCTCTCTTTGCCCTTTCTTTTTTTATCTCTTTAGTCTCTTTTTCTTTTTCAAGTTTCAGATATATGCCATGAAGTATTTCAATCAAGTAAGGTCAATTATATACTTTTCCATTTTATGTTTCCTTGTACAATTCTAGTCTATAATTCAAGTATCATGAGCACAGGACTATATATGCATGACCATACATTGTTGTATTGTTGCATGTTATTTTTTTCATTTTTAGGCCACAGTGATTAAATTCATTGTTTCTCATCCATAATAGAACGCGGGCGGGCGGGCGGTTAGTTATAGTTATTAATTATTAATAATTATTATAACAACATTCATTATTTTCCATTAAGAACCAAAAATGTTATTTCTTTGCTCTATTAATCTTCTTGACTTTTGGGCGTGCAAGACACTGGCCACACTGAGGATAGTATAAAGACTCCTCATCTTCAGAACTCTCATTAACTGATTCTGCACAATAGAAACAGATAGGTTCAAAACCACTACTATAATACAACTTTTCTATTGGGTCAAAACAAGAATGTAGCCTAATGCAAACAGACTTTAAGGATTCAGGCAATTCTAAATCATCAAAATTAGCTCCACATGTATATGACAAATCTTCCAAAAATTCCTTCCAATTCTACTACCAAGTTCTTACTCAGCTTCTTCTTTGAGAATAAAAGCCTCCACATTTTGCACTCTTCACATTGTATGAGAAGATTAACATTCCTTACATGCTGCTGTGTAGCATTAAATGGTAGAGTCTTCTTATTCTTCTTCTGCATATTACTAGGAATGAGGTCTTCTGTAGGTGATTGACCATAAACATCATAAAAATCAGCATAATGTCCACCATCATTATAAATTGGACTAGGTAAATCATGAATACCTACAGCAAATATTACAACCATTAATATATGCATGCTATAATACTTTTAACTTAATATTGCAAGTATATCAAGCTGCAAAATTTCATGCTATGTTATGTACCAATAAACAGACACAGTGGAAAATTAAAGAAAAATAATCAAAGGTTTTAAAACCATGTTCATTCATGTCCAGCAAAAACAAATTTTACACATACATGTAGTTAATTATTTAAAATTAGCTAATATTAATATGGACTACTATTGATGAAATACACTTAGATTTAAGTATCTCATAAAAATCAGATTTCACATTTTGAACATAAAAAATCATCAAGTTATACATGTGTTATTTAATGTTAATATTTCTAGTTAATTAAGTGGGTGTGGTTCATAAATTTAAATTTATAAAATGACGACAAGGGTGCTTCATGAATAACATATATGCAATGATTTAAGCATTGGGAGAAATTCAAAAAAATTATTTGTATAAGGTGAATATCTTGACAATGCTGTTGTAAATATTACTTAGAGAAGGAAATGAGTGTTTCATTAAAAAACACAGTGAATGTGATACAAATTAAGTATCTGCATATCGCATATTACAACAATAAGTAATTACTCACCAGAAAAAACTTGAGACGACATTTTGACAGGACGACATACAGTACAACCTTCCTCTCCACATTTCCGAATCGTCAAAGAATACTTGTGAAAGGTACAACAATGTGAAATAAACTGAGATAATGACTGAAGTTTCTCCAATGACTTCTGAGTTGTGTCATCTCTTGTCAATGATGAATCTATAGTGAGCAGAATTTCCCAGGTAGCACTCTCAAATACACGAAACTTCTCTCCTTTCAATTCCAAATGAACCATAATGCTAGATAGTAGATCCTTTGGTTCTTTAAGTGAATTAGTAATGTCCTCTTTAAAAGACGAGCAGGCTTCTCTAAGATCTTTGAGGCTGTTACATTTTGTTAGAGAATTTTCAAACTCATTACTTCCAGGACTTCTCATTATTCCAATGCATTGTATGCCAAGATTGACAATTCACATGATTCGCTCCACTGGGTTAGCCCATGAATGTGAGGGTGCTGTCCGTCCTGCAATTAATACATCTAAATCCAAATTCAAAAATAAAGCTATGAGAGAAAGTTGGACACTTAAGTAAGTCAATCTATGGTCTGGCCCTCCATCAGAATAGATAAACAGGATATGTCGACCTTCCATTCGAGTTAAAAGGCAATTATATAACTCAGTAGCATGTCGTATTGGTGAAGAGGGTTCATAAACTGTTTCTTTAAAGCCAATGAATACTTCTCTGGTATAAAATGACATATCAATAAATTCAGGAATATGTACTAGCAAAATAACACTTGGAGTTAGTTTAAACTTAGCAAAGTCATGATCTCCAACAGCAAAAGTAATATGACTTGAAACTATGACTTGGCGTCCTCTTTCAGCTGCAGCAATTGGAAATTCCGGCTCTCCTACCTTGATACTATGCTTATCATCAATGCAGACAAAACAAGAGATGTCCCTATATTTAATAGCATATTCCCTCATATAGCGAAATAAGGAGGCACAATAATGAGCATCTGGGTGTGACTTACGAAACTGGCATTTCTGTATAACATGCTTTGCTTCCAAACGACTAGTATATCTTGCTGAAGAAGAGGCACGTGGATTCCTAGGACAAAAGTTCAGCTGTACCCATGATATGAAAGGTATTGGAGTACCCTCTGGGCAAAGCTTCGTTACTTCTTGAATTAAATCACGAATTGAAATGGCCTTAGCCATATAGACTACAGAATCATGCCTTCGCTCTTGCACTGAAGTACACTCAGACAAATACAGTGCACACATTTCCCAAAAAACTTTGAAACAATCTCTACCATTAGCATTTAACTCACGTAAATCAACAATCACATCAGGGTCCTCCATTGACAAAAATTCAGAAACATGCTCATCTATTTCATGTTCAGCAGTAGTTCGAGCTGCAGATTGATCTCCAGTTAACGACTGATACATGGCTCGCAGAAGATGTGGTTTGCTCTTTAGAGAAATACGGCCAACGAGATGAAAGAACTGTCGTCTCATTGCACGTGTGTGAAAAGTGGGTATTTCTTTTTTAATGGTACCAACAACTCGCATTTTCTCCGTAGTACAAGCTTCAACACTCACATGGTCAGGAGCTTTCCAAATGAAATGATAGTTACCCACATTTGATCCATGGGTGTAAGTGAAAAAAAATACAGGACACGAGAGACCTTTCTCTAATTCTCGAATACAAAGATACTTTGGGCGTGGTTCTTTAGGCAAATAATCATTCACATGTATTGCTTGATACATAATCAGTATTACATACAGCTGAATCAAGCCGAGATAAAAGTGACGATACTGACAAGGACTTGGGTAAATATTTTACCGCAGATGTATCTGAAAAATTAACTGAAGGAGAGGAGGAGGAGTGATGCAACTTCATAGCTTTACTACGAATACTTAAATAAGAAACATAAGACGAAAGAGATTCAATTAGTTGTCTCAAAGGCTGCTTGAAAGTAGTCCAATTGCTCTTTTCTATCCAGCTACTAGTGACATGGTCCTGTAATACTGAAGACAACTCGAGA
>NW_003546471.1:109335-114343 GCF_000090795.2 Amphimedon queenslandica | reverse complement strand
ACTAATCTTTATAACAAAAAATGAAAATACGCACCCCAGCATTAATAATTATGTAATGGTGTGTGTGTAAGGTTAGTGTCTGTAAGCGTAATTATCATATGTTACACAAAGTTCATGCAAAAACAATACATGCCGTCCTGTCAAAAAACCCTGCAACTATAAAGATACTGTGGAACTTCAACATGCTGACATATTGAGCAGAATAGTTGCTGCGTCAGGGTCTGGTAAGCCAAACTAGCAGAGGCCTAGGAGAGGCAACCCGATCTGTCATATTTCTTGACAGTGGGTAAGGTCCTAGGCGTGTCAGTTTGTTTTAGGCGTGGCATTGTAGAAAACACATGCCGGCTGAGTGAACTGATGTTTTCATTTTTTTCTGGATGCTTTAGCCGGTGAGCGTTTCCGGATTGGGTGTCCAATCTGATCTGTCTCTTATGGTTCTCGACTCTGTCTGCCACCAGGTTCATCACCCCTGATTGGTGTTGAGCTTGAATGTGGACATTCCTCTCCATGCACCACATTCAATGGTGTTTGATCAGGGCTATGAATTCTTTGGACGCCATTCCCCTTTGATTTTTGATAGGCAACCGCTGTTGTGTTGTCTATCTTCTGTAGAACAGATACTCCTACTTTGTTTTTTAGGAAGGTATTGAGTGCTAGAGTCGCTGCTAGCAATTCCAGGAAATTTATATGCCACTGTCTCTCCTGCTGAGACCATGGCTCCCCTGTACTGGTACGTTGATAATAGGCTCCCCAACCCAGCATTGAGGCATCTAATTCTATGGTCAGGTTGGGTTCCATCCAATGGTGGCAGAAGAGGGGGGATAGGGGGCTGTAGCTCCCCCAATGCCTGTCACTGTAGGGGCTAAGCCCCACCAATTATTATCAGACACTTTTGTTTTGTAAACTAATGATAAATGAACTGAATTATAAGTGAATCAATTAAATGCTATAATAATAAGTGAATAAATGAACAATTCATTGTTTATAATGTAAAAAATTTCCAAAAAACTCCTTACTTTTGTCATTACGTAGTGAAAATTCCTTAGCAACTTCAACTACACTTACTTCATCTGTTCTATGCTTATGTGAATGAAGAAGAATAAGGTGATTAAGGCGTTTCTCAGTCATGGTTGTTCAAAGGTAGTTCTTGACTTCATAATGTTGAAAATGACCTCTCTGCTGTTGCAGAAGTGACTGGAACTGATATATATTTTTATAATTTTATGTACCTCACATAGCATTGTCTTAGCAAAGTACAACTTTTTAAAAATGTCACAAATGGTATTTATTGATGTAACTTTCTTAAGACCCATTTGTTGCTGCTTGTTTGCAGTTTCAATTAAATCTGGCAACATCTTTAATTGAAATTCCAGAGTGTTAAAATTGATGTCATCTTTATACATGGCTTGAAGTGCTGTACTTGGTTTGACTGGTTGGGCAGCACATGATTTCACTAAAAGGGTTTCTACTTCTTGCATTATGATAAACACTGGCTGGTCAAACCTCCGTGATATTTCAGCAACTAACAGGTCAAGTACTTCAAAATACTGCATACAATAGTATACTGATGGTGAGGCATATAAGTGTCCCTGTTTTCTTGGTACTGTGGGCTCATTAGTAAAAGTTTGTGCATCTTTTATGACTAAATTATAAGATGTGAAAGCAGAATCAGAGTGCTGTCTGTTCAGACACATCTTTGTTGTCTCAGCAGCAGATATAGCCTCTTGTAGGTTTATACTGTGTCCCTGGAGAGTTGTTGATAGTTGCTCGGTGGCACTAAAAAGAACAGATGCAAGTTTGAGACCAAAATAGGTCTGAAACATTTCTAAAACTGCCCTTAAGCCAGATGCTTTCCTGCTTGGTTCTCCATGACATTCATCAGCAATTTCTTCAAGTTCTGTGTCTATAACTAGATAGTTTTTAACGACAGTCTATAGCAGATGTACGCACCGTCCATCTGGTAGGGCACAGGAGTTTTTTATCCAGGTGATGATGAAGCTATTTCATTTTTGATTCTGTTGAATAAACCCAATTGCTTTGGGGAAGCTCTTATTGGATTATATAATTCTTGAGTAACACCAAGAGCATCTCTAAGTGCTGAGCACTTACATGAACACTCCTGCAGACACAGATTGAGAGAATGGGCTAAACAGTGCACATAATGAGCCCTAGGCTCTTCTCCCTGTAAATGTACAGCTACTCCATATAAATGACCAGCCATGTTGGAAGCTCCATCATATGATCGGCCACGACATTGTTGACGAGGGAGAGAACAGCGAAGCAGAACATCTTTTAATGCATTCGATATTGTAAGAGCATCTGTTTGCTGCATTTCCATCATGCCAATGATGTCTTCAGAAACTGTATATGATTCATCAGCCCATTAAATGGAAATACAGAGTTGCTCTAGACCACTCTGATCCCTTGTTTCATCAAAAATGAGAGCAAACCATTGACTTTGACGGATCTCAGCTAAAAGGTTGCGTAGCAGATTGAGTGCCATAATTTCAACTAACTCATTGATTATATCATGGCTAAGGTACTTTCCACTTTTTAACCATTCATCAACACCGTGACCTAAAGTAGCTCTACATTTAAGCCACTGGAACAGGTTTCCTTCCTCATCTTTGTGGCCTCTCACAGCAAGACCTTACCTAGCAAGATGTCTCAAAGATGACAGTTGCAGCAGAAGCATTTTTCTCCTTTGGTCTTTGTCTCTCAGACTAGAACTGACTAGCTGGCTAATGACTGAAGGCTGCTCAGTAACTTTTAACTTGACAATAGCTTAGTAGTATGAGTGACTACGCTGGTGTGACTTAAATTGAGCTTTTGCCTTATTCCAATTATCATAGCCAATGCCAATGAATGCTTGATCTGACTTTTTACTGAAGGTCAAAACCTTTGTTTTGTATGCTTTCCTACAGTAAAACAGAAAACTTTTCTTTTAGTTGTACAGTAAGTCAACCATGGATATTCACTAAACCAGCTGCTACATAGAGAGCGTGACTGCTTCCCTTGCTTGCGTTTAGCTACCTTTGAACCAAGTCTTGGATGAACTGGACAACTTATATCATCAGAACAGCAAGCAGAGGTACACTTTGAAGCAATTCTCCTCTCTAAATCTCTTGTTTCATCTCCACTGCAATCTCCATGGTCACAATCAGAGTGGTCAGTATCACTCTCATCATCGCTACTTTCTGTAGCATTATCTTCATCAGTGGCAGCTTCAAGTGATGCAGGAGAATTAACGCTTCTCTTTCCCAAGAGATTATCACTGGAACTGGTGGTACAAATAGAAGCAGTAGCGAAAAAACTTGATAACTTGCTTTGAGAAGACATGATTAATCAGTTAGCCTGATGGGCGTTAAATAATTTAATGGGCGTTAAATGACACGCCCATCATGAATAATTAATTAGGTCTCTAAAATTTTGCAGCACGCCCCTATGGCCTCCCCAATTTTTTATTGCTTCCCCACCACCGGTTTCATCAATATTATTGTCCTGCCATTTAATTCTATCATCTGTGTCCTACTAAATCTACTCCCTGCTGTCTGGAGAGACTTTCAAATGTATTTCGTATTTCTGTTCCCCCATCCGCAGAGCCAATGTTAGGTTCATTGCAAGCTCCTGAAAAATAGAGCTCCTGGAGAAATGACTTGGTTCATCTGTGTGTCCCACTAGATCTACTCCTCCCAGCGGTCTGGAGAGACTTTTAAATTTATTTCATAGGTCTGGTCCCCCATCCGCAGGGCCAATGTTAGGTCCATTGCAAGCTCCTGAAAAACAAAGACCTTGAGAAATTACTTGGTTCTTGGCATTCATTCTACCTATTAGCCTCGAAAGGGTGCGGCAGGATATCTCCTCCTCCTTTAACAATTGTCAAGACTCCACCAAAATCTTCATTTTCTGGGCTGGGAGACTCAGCTCCATTATGGCGTATCCACCAAAAATCCAAGGAATTTAATGCTCTGGGATGGTTGTAGAATTGTTTTCTCCTAGTTTATTGTGATGCCCATGCATTTTAGGGTAGTTATAAATCCCTGACCCTGGTCTGCTACTTTCTCCCTCGTTTCCACCATGAGCAGAATGTCGTCTATATATACCACCAAATGTATCCCCAGCTCCTGTCCAACAGCTGCTCTAAGCTTTTGGGTCTTGGTAAAGACCCATGCAGTTAAGACCAGGCCAAATGGAAGACAGTTGAATTGGTATGTTTTGTTTTCTACCTGAAGGAAAAGGTGTTAGCTGTGCTCTGTTTATGGGTATCAAGAAATAAGCAATGTTTCAAATCTACTTTAGGAAGCCAATCCTCATACTTGAGTAGCCTTTTGAGGGTGAGAAGTCCCTCCCCCTCCCTCTTGAAGTGGGGAGCATTCACAAATGACTGTAATCTCTTTCAATTTATCAAAGGTCTCTGACCGCCATCTTTCTTTTGAACTGGAAAGATGGTGGAGAAAAAATCGTTCCCCGTCCCGGGGTTGTTTGTAATCCTAAAATTGCTCCCTTTGAGATTAACTCTGTGATCTCCTGGGAAACCAGCTCTTCTTGGTGTTGGTTCAATTGGTTTAGGTTGGGTATTTTGTATTGTCAGGGTTCTGTGGTGAAATCTCTTTTGTACCTTGTTACTATAATTAGGACCCACAGGTCTTTTGTTAGTTTGTGCCAATTTATTACGAAGTGTTCCAGCTGACTGGCTGGATTTGCTTGCTTTTGCATGGGTACAATGCGCCTGGCTGCAATCACATTGCTTGTCAATTGGACATCTTGAATCAATTATTTTACAGAAAAAACAATTGTTTGAGTTCCGTAGATAGTTTGTATCTCTCAACTTTGTACCTCTTGACTCTGAGTTAATGTCAGAGGGGTCTCTCTCCTTACTCGGTCTTGTGATTGACATGGCAGGCACCGCCTTGTCCTCTGGCATGGCTCCTCCCCGAGGGTAGCCTCTGGAAAAAAACAGGATTTGGCTTATAATCCCATTTGAGGTCTGGTTTCTGACTGGAAATAT
>NW_003546471.1:100988-108774 GCF_000090795.2 Amphimedon queenslandica | reverse complement strand
CACAAGTTCTTATTATTTATTTATATTTTCAACATGGGTTATAAAATAGTTTTCTGCATTATGACTAAAAGTTAACGTGTACTATAAAACTTAGCATTGGTACTGGTACTGCCAGTGATCCTTTTTCTTATTTAAAAATAAACTTATCTTGCATGCTTGTACTGTTTTTATAATAGCAACTACACTTGCAGCTATCTCATTGTATAAAACATCTGCCCATGGGATGATTTAACAATTTTTAACCCCTACCATGAAAGGGTTGAATAGGTAGCTTAGCTTCATGGCTTTATTACGCTTTGGTTGAAAATTGTGTATACTTCTATTTTTTACTTCATTAATAGTAACAATTAATGGTATCCTGATGGCATGATTTGTATACACATTTTTGGAGCATGTCAAACCTAAAATTCCATTTACTAATTGATTGAAAGATGAGATATAGCAGTGTTGAACAATTATTTTATCAGCTTGACTGACCTTTTTCAACAGATTTTTTGTCAGAACATGTCAAACGTATATCGTTTAGTTCTTAGTCGGTCCCTTATTGTAGTAGCTAATTGTTTCTGTGATTTTGAATGTTAATAGGCATCGGTAGATCCTCTAAACAACTTATTATTCTCAAATCTCCCTTGATCCATCCACAACCCTTTCTTTGGTACATGAAGTATTTGAACTCAATACACATGTTGGTGAAAGGCAAATTCCTCTCCCACGTCAGAAGAAAAATCGCCAAATTTTGTCATTTCCACGAGATGAAGTCATTGCTTTCCTTGACAAATGTGTTTCGGTCTCGCCACCACGATTGCCACCTACTGTCAACGATAACTCGTACTACATGTAGCATTTACCATAAGATATCATTATGTATCAGTTTACGTTTAGAGAGAAATGCTGGTATTGTTCACAAGCATTTACATGACAGGTGCTGAATAGTTCACTTATGTTTCAAGAGCATTATTGCGCTTGCTTCCTATAATATAGTAATGATGTACATTTATAAAGACGATTGCTGCTCTAAAAAAAGCTAGAAAAACCCTTAAACTAAGACATCACAAAATAGCAAATATGCTGAAAGAGTTAATATCTGAGAAGGGTGTTAAAGGAGACAGTGACGGCCAACATGAATGAGAGTCTGTCATTTAGGAGAAAAGATTATATATTAAATTTCTGCCTGTTACTGAATTTTGTTGGAACAAGTATTTATACGATACATCTGTTGTAAATTGAGATTTAATTTAATTGTAAGTGGCAGCAATGAATGTAAAAGAATAATCTGGAATGCTTGGCATCCTGTTTTTCTTTGTTTGTGTCTTAACCTCTTCAGTGTAACCTAAGGCATATCAAATAATGAAACAATCTGGAAATGAACTACCAATTAGGAGAACATTAAATGATTACTCACACTTGATTTTTGCCACACCAGGGTCAAAAATTGATGAACTTAATGAGTGGCAAACATAAAAATTGATATCGTTATTTATAATTTCATTCAAAGTTAAAATAGATTTATGCATGTACAAGTCTGTAAGGTATACTTATGGTATGTTTATCATTTAATTTTATTATTACTTATTATTATCATTATCATTTTGGCCGTTATGGTTTCAATCATGAAAGAGAATAAATATATATATTATTATTGTTATTGTCATTGTCATTATCATTATTATTATCATTATTAATATTCATTATTATTTTCACATAACACATTTGGACTTCATATCGCAGTTCATTACTGACATCAGACATGTCCACGATCCTTTAAATCCAGTGGCTGATGCATTATGTTGCATTTAACTTAATTAGCTGTCATCATCAGACACACCCTCAGTAATTAATTCTGAGGACATGGCTCTAGCTCAATGAGATTTCAGTCTCTTTCTGAGGAAACTCCTACACTCTCTTCATTTGGACCAATTTCCTATTCCTCATTCTAATCTCGCGCTATGGTGACACCTCTACAGGAACACACTACCCAGTAATATCGCCTTCATTTTGTCGTACCGTATTCGGCTTGCTTCATTCACTCTCACATTATGGCATTTGTTCTGTGAAGCTCATTTCATCTCGATTCATTTGGGCTTGTGATATCAAGTCATGGAGTCACTCATGTCTCTCCAGTCAAAGGTCAAAGGTAAATACACATATTGTTTCACCTGCAGGTACTTTCTCCTCTTCTACTACACGGTTTGACAATATTCACATTGATATTGTGGGACCACTTCCCTTATCTCATGGTTTCACATATTTACTAACTTGTATAGACAGGTTTTCTACATGGCCTGAAGCCTTAATTTCCTATACCTGACATATCTGCTCTAACTATTGCTCGTGCTTTAGTAGCTGGTTGGATGTCACGTTTTGGTGTCCCTTCTACAGTTACTACTGATAAAGGCAGTCAATCTCCCTTTGCTCAACATACTTGCTTATTAGGTACTGTAGGATGTTGTACCACAGCATACCATCTGCAAGCTAATGGTATGACAGAGAGATTTCATTGTCAACTGAAAGCTGCCTTGAAAGCTCCACCACTTCCAGAGTCATGGACTAAGTCCCTCCCTCTAGTATTATTTGGTATTGCTGTTAAAGAGGACTTACATTACTCTCCAGCTGAACTAGTGTATGGTACGTCTCCCTGGTGAATTTTTCTCTCTTACTAATTCACTTGTACTCTTAGAATCCTTAAACTATGTTGCACGACTCAAGTGTTACATGTGTTCTCTTTCACACACTCCAGTACCTTCTCCATCAACTCATATTCCTGATTCACTCTCTTCAACTTTATACGTATTTATTCGACGCAATTCAGTAAACTGATCTCTTTAACGTCCATATGATGGACTGTATAATGTATTGGAACGTACTGAGAAATATTATCTCATTGATATTAATGGTATTGAGACACTATATCCATCGATTGTCTCAAACTAGCACATATACACAAAACTAGTACTATTCTCCCTAACCATAATTCAGTCTTATTTAATACTCCTCATTTTCATTCCACTTCCCTTCCTCCTTTAATCCTTTGACTGCTGCCCATTGTAAGAGCAACACTACACATTCAGAGACCAAATGTACTTGCTCGGATACCAACGCTGATGCCTCAGAGACCAACGGTACTCGCTCGGATACCAACATTACTCGTTCTGGTCAACGTGTTTGTTTTATTGATCAACTCAATATTTGATGATGTGTTCACATGCTCTCTCGAAGGAGAGTACTGTAGGGTATACTTATGGTATGTTTATCATTTATTATTATCATTACTTATTTTTTGGCCATTATGGTTTCAATCAAGAAACAGTATATGTATATACTATTATTGTTATTGTCATTATTGATATCATTATCATTATTAATTATTCATTATTATTTTCACGCATGCGCATAACACACACATAATCTTTTGTCCTATTGTCCTTTCTTCTCTTCTCCATCTCATGTTTGGCTACTCTTTTTATATCATTGTTGTTGTTGTTGTTCGCATTTCTTTGTTATTTAATGGTTAACATTTTGACAACCTAACTATTAGTTGCTAACATATTTTGTCTGAGCTTACTAGCCGTGTCAAGTCCACAACATAATAGGTTGGTGAGATTTTAGCCTCACCATATTGATACCACCAATTTTTATTTTGTTTAAGCATTTCTGGAAAGTAATTTTGTGTGTTTCAGCATTGTTTACTAGCTACACACATAAACCTAAAAAAAACCATAAAATATTTTATATTGCTCGTATAAGGTGTCAGAAATTGAATGGCTACTAGGCAGCTAAAAGATTCATAATTTTGAAAATAAAAGCAATAATTTTGGTGCATTTTACAATCTGACTTGTCTTTAATAAATAAATTTTATGAAAATTAATTAGTGTAAGGGTATGTATACGTGTATATGTCATTGTATAAGCAAAATGTCCACTATGCATTAAATCTCAAAAGTATTGCCAAATAACTTTTCTAAACCCATAGACTACACAGCCAATAGTAATAATGCCTGAATCAGCAAAATTGCCCAAAATGAACGAATCAAGTCTGATATCAGAACTGCTACAGTCTTGACGAGTATGATTGATGATCATGCCTGATTCTCTGACCTGAACCAGTGCAAAACCTTTTCATGAGTGTCGCAACTGATTTCATCATTGTATCGTGACTGATTTCCCAAAATGCATGACCATTACTGATTTCATGACTGATTCAGGCTATCATCAATCCTGATCCAGATTTCAACTATTGGCTGTGTAATCACTTTTAAGTTGCCCTCAAGTAAATATAACTGTTTTCAAAATGTATTTGCTGTTAATATCCCAATTATACCTTGGTTTAGGTTTGGGCTGATGTCTTTTTCTATGGCAATCAATCCTGTTGTGGCTTTCCAGCTGAACGGTGGCTTTGTCAGTCCATAGGACATCACGAAAACCACTGACTCATTTTTCTAAGTACATTCTAGCCTTTTCTTATTATTTTTCTCTCAATAACCGGCAATACACACTGCCCCTAAAAGTGCAAAAAAGGTTAGTACAGCATCTTATAATTATTTATTGATGTTATATCTTGTCATTTAACAGTTGATGTAGCCGGTGTGCCGTTGTTTCATCATTCCATCTCTTTGTCAACAATTTCCCTTTGCATCTGTAATTTTTGAAAAGCCTGTCACTACAGTGTTTTTGAGCAATAGTTGAAAAAATACATTACCTGTTAAGTTTAATTCACAATGCACTCACATTAAACCAGTTAATTTATACTTCTTTAGAAAGTACTCTCAATTCCACTAGCTGTCACTGGTAATCATTCCTCCTTAACTCCTTTCTCAATAGTTATAGACCTGTGTTCTTTTTAAGAGCCTTTATTGTTGTAGCTTAAGTAAACAGCGGCTGCAACTATTCCCACTGAACCATAAAAGTATATTTTATCATAATAAAAAGGCTAAATTGTTTTTGAAACATAATAGTATTTAAAATACACACTAAGTGTATGGAGTCTTCTTCTGTAGTCTTTCTGGCAGTAGCAAAATTGGTAGTTATGGCTGGCAATAATGATACTTCGAGAAGTTATTTTATTTTTTGGAGGTCTATCATGCAATTTTAGTAGTATTACAACATGATTAACAGCTCGAACGGGTCATCAAACAGAGGAAACGCTTAGGGTATGGCTGAGAACAGTTGAAAAAGTAATGAGGCAATGCATCAAGTGCACATAGAGAAATTGAACAAAACACGGCCCATTTAATGGTTAGCACCCGTTGAATGCAAAAACAAAACGTCTTATATTGTACCGATCTATTATCTCGAGTCATATAATCAGTGGTGTAGCCAGACTTTTTGTGATGCTTGGGCTGGGAAAGAAGAACAACTGGTACGTGAAGGACACCGAAAAATTTCCACGCTGTTAATGATATTCATGATGGGCGTGGTCAATTAAACCAGTGGGAAACGGCTGCTTTTCAGTAGAATTTGTATGAGATCACTAGTTTTTGTGTTAGATCTCACAAAATACTATTGCTAAGCAATCAAAATCAATGAAAGAAGTCACATTCTTGTAGAGCAGTGCTCAGTAATCTCTGGTAAACAATTGATCATTGATATTTCAACTGTCTAATTATTTGACCTGGGATTTGATACCCAGGCCCAGCAGGCCCGGGTGTAGCTACGCCACTGCTTATAATAGTTCCATTTTTCTTTAACTGCATATACTTTACGCTTAAACTGATTATAAAACAAAAGGCACGTACATGATAAATAAATGGCATAGTTATTGTAGAGTGTGGATTTTGTTGTTTAGTGGACTCCAGCCTCCACTGAGGTAATACTCTTCTAATGTTCTCATACAGAATTTTCCATCTTAGAAATGTATTAATACTGCATCTTACAATTTTTGTTGCTTTGTTATAATAAACTTTAATTAAGGTGTGGCATATTTTGACTTATTAGTTATTTAATCATTAATTGATCAATTGATTGTCATTAGTACTGATAATGATAATAATGTTTGTTTCGGGGCCCGTCCCTTCCGTTACAAAGGGTTTGGAGACATTTTCATGACATAGCACTGGATTGTTATCCCCATCAGATTGCTTTACTCACATGGTGTAACCACAATTGCGTCTTTGCCCTGTGACTTTCACGTGATCTAAAGCATTAAAATGTCGCTGGGAATGGACTATGATATGCTGACAACTGAAGCTGCAAGGAGGATGGGATTTCTGGCTTTAAAAGCAGAACAATAGGACATAATTCAACCGGGTCTGTTCTGCTCTAATGGAAGATGAGGTTGCCTTTTAATCAGAAAAAGGTGTCACAGGAATTAAGGTGCATTGATTGTGAGGAGGAGTCCAATGAAGTTCCTATTGGTGAAGGATTGTATTAACTTGTTTTTACGTCACAAGAAGTTCTGTCAAATCAGAATTGGTGTGACGTGTTACATTCAGAGATTTGTGTCAGCGATTAGTTGGATTGATAGTTGATGAAGCTCACTGTGTTTTAAAATGGTATGGTCACACTGTATATGCATGTTATGATGTATGTACAGTAAAAATACTTGTTATTTCTACTTCATAGGGGGAAAAGTTTTTGTAAAGAATTTGGAAAACTAGAAGAGTAGAGGGGGTATTTTCCAGTCAATTTCAAGTTCATGGCATTGACAGCAACCACTACTGCTGATACAAGGAAAGAGGTAGTTCGTCTTCTCGGAATGTCCAAACCAGAATTTGTTAATAAACCTAACATTATGTACTGTGTAGAGCACAAAATTTCATGAATTGAGTTGACAAGGTTTCTGAGCCATTTGTTCAAAAATTGAGATGAAAAAGAACAGAAATGGAGAAAACAACAGTGTTTTGTCGGAGGCAAAATGATTGCAGTGAACTATATTTGTATTTTAAAAATGAATTGGGACCAGAAAGAACAGAACCTATTGGGAAATCTGACATACATAAGTTTCCACTTTTTGAAATGTTTACTACAAGCAACAGTCCCTCATTGAAGAGCTCCATTTTAAAGTCAATTTCATCAAATACTTCAAGATTAAGGATTATTTCTCCTACAGTTACCTTTAGCATGGGAGTTGACATTTTAGTTACCTTTGGCATGGGAGTTGATATTTTTGGAATACTGCAAATAAAACACTGGTCCCGACCATCTAATATAGAATTGTACATTCAGGAAAAAACACGAGCTGTGTGGGATGGGCAGCTTTCGAATGTAAAACATTTCTATTCAGGAACTGATCTCTCACAGACATTTGTGGAGGAAAGAATAAAATCATATTGTAATAGTACACAAGCATGTCGAATGGAGGTTCTTTTTAAGGATTTAGGTTTAGCATCAGACAGACCTATTTGTTCAAAAAGTTGTGATATTTGTAGCATTTTATGTCAATGTCAACACTGCATTACTACTTGAAAATGTTTCAATTAATTTGATGATTTACACATATTAATAATAACAAATACAACAAAACAAGACAAGTTTCCGTGCAAAAGATTTTGAATGACAAGTACATTAGAGTTAAGCATAAAATAACTTACAAATAAAAACAATGACAGTGCAGTAAAGTTTACACTAAACGTGACGTACTACACGTTTGAAGACCTCAACTAACCACAGCTTCAAATCATTCTTTTTAAGTGTAGCAGCTAGATTACACTTAAAAGACTTAAATTGCCGATGCCTCCTACTAGGAATATTTTTAAATACATCTGCCTTCTTCAACTCTTCCATAACAAGCTTGATATCCGTACGTAATGATCTTGATGTATGATATCCAGATTCTGTCGGTATGTCACTA
>NW_003546471.1:99464-100978 GCF_000090795.2 Amphimedon queenslandica | reverse complement strand
ATACATCTGTTTGTCCTTTACCTTAAATAATAACAGCATAAATTGCCAACATTGAATAATACGCGTGCCATCAACTTTAAAAATGGCATCACAGAGCTCCATAAACAACAGTCCTAATGTGAAAACCTCCTTACTATAGGCCAGTCTCTATCTGAATTTGCCAGCTTTGTATTCTCTTCCGCTTGAAACTCATTAGTATATTCTGACATCAGATCTTTCAAGCCTTTTGAAATACTTCTGACCATTTGATTTTGTTGATATCAAGGAATTGACTGCCAAATAAGTGGTGATCTGTTGAAGGGGCAGTGTCCAATGATGTCAAAATAAACTGCTCCATTACTAGCAATAAAATATGGCCTTCAACTACTAATAGAAGGAAATCCTCACAACCAGTTCATTTGGTCCTAACTTCTTTTGTTACTGATCTCCTCATAGTAAGGTGATCAAGCTGATACAGGGTACCTCTATTTCTTCCTGAAGAAGTGTTATACAAAATCTTCCATAATATAGCCTATTAAAAACAAAATTAATATTTAAGGTCTGGCAGGCCAATCTTTAATACCTGGTACTAAACATTCCAGCCCTTGATTTTCATTCTTCTTTGAATTCTTGGCACCAATAGCTCTCTCCACTGTTAGTTGGTTACCCCCTGAAAGTATGTAATGAAAACTGTCGATGAAAACCTTCGCAGTTTCACCATCCTAAGGGTCTTCTTCTTCATCTTCTACTGTTGTCAGTGGGACGTATCGCTTTAGTTGAGCCATAATGCTTGTCATATCCTCATTCTTAATTTCATTTCTTAATGAAACGTTACATGGTATCTATCATCATATAATTGTAATTTAAAATTGCCATTTCCTTGGAGTACCTGTTAGGTATATGAGGAGTTACACAATTTATTGATTTCTTTAAAAAGTAGAGTATTTTCTAACAATTCTTCCTGAAGGCAATATTAACATTTTGCATACTATGAAAAGTAATTGTTGCTTACCAACTATATTTGATATGTTATGTTTTAACACGCTAGAATCACCATCTGTTGGAAAGACATTTAGAGTATCAATGCCCTTAATATCTGGGAGATGTGGACTGTCATTGAATCCTGAAACATCTCTAACAGCATAAGTATGGAAAAAAATGCAATGACTTGTTATAATAATCTGATGTTTCTTCTTGTGGCCTAACAGTTTTATCGATATTATCACCAACTAATTTCCTCTGTAAGCTCTGATCTTGACAAGGCTACTCTATTTAACCAGTTCTTCCGCTCTGTGTTCTCTGACTCACACCCCCTACTACTACCTCCACTGTTTTTCCACCAGCTTCCACATTGCCTGACTTTGAAATGACTGTAAGGGACGTGTTTGAATGGCTGTCCAGTCTCAACGTCAGAAAGGCTTAAGGCATTGACAATATTCCATTTATTGTTTTAAGTCTTGTGCAACTGCACTCTGTGAGCCTCTGCACCACCTATTTTTAATTGTCTTTCTCAGGCCTATATCCCCCAGGAGGGA
>NW_003546471.1:94913-98943 GCF_000090795.2 Amphimedon queenslandica | reverse complement strand
AAGTAGACTTGGCGCTACAGAAAGCATATGGTATACTGAGGAGAATAAAACGAGTCTTTCCAGGAGCTACCACACCAACTGCTGTTAAAAAGACACTATATCTGTCCCTGGTACTTCCTATACTTAATTACTGTTCCCCAGTGTGGCGACCCTCCCTAATCAGAGATATTATCTCACTAGAGAGACTGCAGAGAAGGGCAACCAAATATATCCTGTTTGACTTCCAGATGCACTACAAGTCTAGGCTCGAAACTCTAGAGCTCGTGCCCCTAATGTACTATCTGGAACGTGCCGAACTTGTCTTCTTTGTACAGTTGAACCATAGTGACCCATGCTTTAATGTGTATGACTACTTCTCCTTTACATCCTCTTCCAAATGTACCCGTAGCTCAAAGTACAAGTTAGTCCACTCTACTCTCTCACTGACTCAAACTCAACACACTTTCTTTCACCGTCTCCCCAGACTATGGAACTCCCTACCCCCAGTAGACCTATCAATATCAATCAACAAATTTAAGTCTCTAGCAAATCGGTATTTTAAAGATAAATTTAACAATGTTTATAACTCAAACAATGCACACACTTTTAATACTGTCTGTCCATGCTCTATGTGTCTGTGTTGTCCTCTTTCCTCTTCCTTTACTACTCCCTCTTAATTTGCTATTCTTGTGTCTATGTGTTTATTTATTTCTTCCAGGGTGTCAGGACACCTGTTCCTGACAACCCTTCAGGCCTTTTTCCTCTCTCCTCTGCCCTTGTATAAGTCCAGTAAAATTCTAATAATAATAATAATAATAATAATAATAATAATAATAATAGTAATAATTTGAAAAATGGTGGGTCTTGCACATGGACGTCAGCGACTGCTGTAGGTACATCATCATTATCATCAGTCACAGCTGGTGTCTCATTACCAGCAGACATTGAGTCTGAAACTCTTGTGAGAATGATGCAACTCTCATCTGGTAAAAAATTAAGCACAGAATTTCCATCAGAAGAAGTGGTATGGACAAGTGAACAATTGCCAGATAGGTCAGAAACGTCAGGTCCAGACCCAAAGCTGGAGACTTCATCCATTTCTGTGGATACTGAGTTGATAGAGTTACCATTTGCACCATGTTGCATAGCTCAAGGATTCTAAATATACGATAGGATATGACTAGAAAAAAACATCACTGCATACCATCCTAATCAATCGAGACATTTCTTTACTCTAAGCTTTTACAAGTTCATCATAATCTTTGCCACATAAATCAATCAATCTGATAGTTACCTGGTGTGAAAGGCAAACTCCAACTTTCCGAAGCCTCCTAAATACCTAAAAAAAGTTGTAATATCAATTTCAATAGTCTTTCTCATTGCGTCTTACTTGTTCTGGACAATGACATGCAAACATTAACAGCAAAAATAGCCGTTGCATCAGCTTGACCTTTTGATTACAATGCTTGATTAATATTGCACCCAAAAGTGCAATAATAATATGCAATTTGCAGGTTTCGACTGCAAACATGACGCTATAATAATATATAAGGCAGTCCTTGTTCTATTCAAATTTCTAGCCAATTTAGACCAATTAAAAGAACGTAGATCAGTTGGAGACGTCTTCACACAGGAAAAGTATCTTTCTGTGTGCAAGTAAAGGCCAACTATCTGTGAACAAAGAGTCCTACTATAGCAATTACCTTCTTTCTCATACTTGTATCCTTTACTACGTGGTTTTTGACTTTTATTTTTTCCAACGGACCTTCCAAGACTTCACAATGATTTTGAAACAGCAAAAGCTCTATGATTCTTTCCTTTCTTTACAAGCACCTGCAATGATACAATAATAACAAGTCATTATTACATGTACATAAAGCAGCCCTAGGTGTTTCATTAAAAACTGTACGAGAGAGAGTTTCTCTTTCAGTCATTTCCATTACCTGTTTTTTAGTTCTTCTTGGTGTACCTAGTGTCTCCGGTTAATCTCTCCTATTCGATGTTGTATAGGTCCCCCTTGCAGTTGTCATTTTCAAAGTAAACTTTTCTAATAACTCCTCAATTTTTACAATTTCTTCTCTCAGCTTGCTGTACTTCTTAAAGAACTCTGGCAGGTTCCCTTGCCAGAAACTACAGTAACTATCACACTTTTCAACACCTGTTGTTCAGGATAGTATTGCCTCAGGAGGTCAATTAATGATAGCAAGAGCTCAGCACCATATTCCTTACATTATGCCCTCTGTTCAGGAAGAGTTTCGTTGTTGCAAAGAATGAAGGCATAGTGAATCTCTACTACTCTAGTAGCCATAACTATACACGTTTTTGGTGTGGCCCACATGCTATCACCACATCCTGTCACGTGACAAACTCATACAAGAACATATTTCGTCAGATGATGAACCCATACAAAAACAAGTTAATTGCATTCCAATCAGTCACAGAAAAGCCTGGTTAGTCTCTGAACCCTTCCTAACGGAAGGGGCTGGCCCCAAGACTATAGTATAAAAATGTAAGCAGGAATTTATTTAATAACAAAAATGAAAATAGTGTTCTCTTATGATTATTAATAACCAACATTACGACCAGAATTAGCCTTTCACCTACACTATCGACATATGATTTAGACAAAAATACTTTTATTATTGTTCATAACTTATACTGCTGGCACTCATTACATGTTAAGTACTCTTTCCAGTGTGGTTGGAGTCATCTCTTAGATCTAGGCAGTATCTGTGAGTCATTAACTGATAGAAAAGCTTCCCTGATTCCTGTAGCTTGCCATGCCAAAACTATAATTCCTTTTGATTTATAATCGCCATTGTTGTCTGCTGTGCCCACTTCCATTTATTTAAAGGAATGGGTAAGTTGTTGCTAAGGCCTCTTAATTTTGTTATTTCTCTATGCATGTACCTCTGGAGGTGAAGTGAGACTGATGTGTATTAATTTTAAACCACTCTAGTGTGAACACAGTTGATGCACATTACTTTGGCCAGGGTAAAAAGGCCTTAAATGTCACAAGTGTGGAAGATGGGACACAATCAGAGAGTATGTAGAAGCTCTATCAATGACAAAGCAGAGTCTCCAATGGACACTATGTTCCTGGGAGCAATCACTCAAAAGAAAAGTGACCCATTGGCTGTCAAGATCCCAATGAATGGATATTCTTTTGTCTTTAAAGTCAACACAGGGGCAGATGTTAGGGTGATACCAAATGAGCTATATAGAAGGGATTGGTATGGACCACTAAAACAAGCTGGCATGTCATTGGTTGTGCTGAGTCAAGACACATTAGAGGTAATGGGACATTTTGAAGCTCACATTGGGATGCATAAGAAAGTAGTTGAAAGTGTGCATGTAGTGAAAGTCGTATAGACACCTCTAATTCAAAGATCTGCCATACAGAAGCAGGAATTTGTCACACCAATTCATGAAATTTCTTAAAATAAAGTGTATGTTGTGTCACAATAAACCAAGGGACAGTTGTGGCCATGTTGTTTTAGCACTGCATTTTGTAATAATATAACATGACATATGCATAATACTACAATTTTACTATTAAAAAAGTAAAATCCAGCCTTTACTGTCTCTGATTTTGTTGGAATTAAGGTTCTGGGATTCTGCAATTCTGAATTCTGAAGTTTTAATTTTATCACTTGTATCTAGTTATTAATTAATAATAATTGACTAATGGTGTTAAAAGATGGAGGCAGTGAGTAAAGATGCTGTCATAAAATGGGTTTAAGCAGGTTATTCTTATGAGTGGATCAGTAAAAACCTAATGCAAAGATATCCTACTATAAAAAGAGGACTTTCAGTAAGGAGTCTAAGGAAGTTTTGTACTAAGAATGGTATTAAGAAGCTTTCTGATCCTGAGCTAGACACTGTAGTAGAGAAGTCTGTTAAAGAAGTATATTAATGTTACTTCATCAGTGGCGAAGCTTGTTGTACAGGCTAGTAGCAATGATAGGAATTCAACTATAAGCATATTATCATTAGTTTGGTGGAGTAAGATTTTGTCTCTGATTTTGTAATGAGCATAATAATTGTCAAG
>NW_003546471.1:64295-91297 GCF_000090795.2 Amphimedon queenslandica | reverse complement strand
TCTAGTCTTCAATGGTTTAAAGTGTCATATATATTATCATACCTGTATAAATTAGATTTTTTGATAAATATACATGTTTTTATGTTATGTAGAAACTAGAAAGTTTTATTTATTGTAAATAAAAACATGCACCAATTTTTACTATTATAGCACCATTTTTTCGTGCATGTACGTGTACTCGCTTGTTTGCACGCATAGTATACTGCACGTGGTGTACGTACGTGTGTTGCTAAGGGTGTGGTTACTAGGCGGGGCCAGCCGGCCGGATAAAATTAAAATCCTCATTCCTAACTTGAAATTGCTGAATACCAGATTTCCAGTTATTGAAATGAACATGACTGATTGACTGTACTTCATTGCAAGCTATTTAAGTTGTTTTGTAGAGATATTTGAGAATCTACATACTCTTTCAAGATTTTTAAAGTTATTTTGAGTTGGCCACAATTGTCCCTTGGTTACAATACCCTGAGTTGTTTACTGGGCTGGGGAATATCAAGGGAACATATCGAATTGAAGCCAAGCCTTGTAGTGTTATACTCTGTTCACAATACCCTTCAGAACTGTACTGGAACTGGGTCTTGGGGAAGTATAGAGTAGTTTTATATTACGTGTGAACATAACTGAACTGCAATGTAACCAAACCAATCCAGGCTAAAGTGGTGCACCAAAATAGGTGCTCTGAAATGGTTTTAAAGTGAAGTTGGTGTAGTTAAGTTGTGTAGTGTGAACTGCTACCAGCATGGTTCTTTTATAACCAAACTAATCTAATTAGGTGCAGTTCTGTACAGCTGGGGAGGTAGTGTGAACACAGTATTAGTACCCCCAGGACAGTTCCCATACCCCTGCTACCTAAAGTTGAACAAGAGTTACAGAGAATGGAAGATTTGTGTGTCATCTGTAAGATAGATGAGCCAAATCATTGGTGTTCAGGAATGGTAGTAGTACCTAAGTCTGGAAAGAAAGTCAGGATCTGTGTGGATCCAACCAGGCTGAATAAATATGTTAAGAGAGACAGAAAAATCCTACCGTCAGTGGATCAGTTATTGGCCCAGATTGGTGGTGCAAAACTCTCTTCAAAGCTGGATGCTAATTTGGGATTCTGGCAGATAAAATTAGATCCAGAATCATCCAAACTGACAACATTTATAACACCTTATAGTAGGTATAGCTTTAACCGTCTGTCATTTGGGATCTCTGAGCACCAGAGTTTTACCAGAGGAGAACGACTGAGGTCTTAAGAGGCATTGAAGGAGTCATGGGACTCATGGATAATATCCTTTTACATGGAAGGTCTGAAAAGGAACACCACCAACATCTCATAGCTGTGCCGGATAGGTTAAGAACTGAAGCAGTAACACTAAATTAAGATGAATGTATTTTCTACACTAATATTATTCATTTTCTACGTCAGAAAGACCAAAATGGAGTGTCTTCAAATAAAGAGAAAATCAGAGCAACTGAAGAGATTCGCAGACCAACTAACATGACTGAGATCAGAAGGTTCTTAGTGATGATCAACCAGTTTAGCAAATTTTCACCCCACTTATCTAAAAGATTAAAGCTAAATAGAGAATTACTAGCAAAGAAGAACCAGTGGCACTGTGGACCTGAGCAAGAGCAAGCATGATCTAGGATCAACACAGACACAGGCTCTGTTTGAAACAGGAATAGAGTCTTGAGTATCAGCTGATGCATCCTCCTATGGACTAGGTGCGGTCCTCAGACAGAAACAACCTGATAAGAGCTGGAGACCAGTAACTTTTGCATCTAGATCAATCACTCCTACAGAGCAGCGGTATGCTTAGATTGAGAAAAAGGCACTAGCCCTGACATGGGCATTTGATCGTCTTAATCAGTACCTTATTGGTTCCAAATTCACTTGGAAACTGACCATAAGCCTCTTATTCTTTTTTTTATCGACTAAGAATCTATAAGATTTACCAATTCGAATCCAACGATTTTGATTGAGAATGATACACTACCAGTATGATATCCTACACATACCAAGGACGGACCTCAATACAGCCGAGGGGTCCAACACCATTCTTAATAGTGTACAAGATTTTCAAACCTCTGTATACTTCTGCATATAAGTGTTGTGTCCTGACTTCCTAGTGACTTGAAGTCTGACTTGTGACTTCAAGCCTCACTTCATGACTTCAGCCTGTACTTCTTAACTTGAACCTGTACTTCTTGACTTCCACCGGTCGTACTCTTTTCAGAGTTCAAAGGGTTTTATATTGAAATTATTGCACTTTCTCACTGAGTGGAGTTCCAAGGCATCTGGCTCAGTATGTAGTCAAACTCTGTTCATTCTATACTATTGAAAATTATTAATATCCATTACTAAAATAAATAATTTGACTATCAACATAATAAAAATGCATGTTGTAATATCATACATAATCTAATTCAGTTTACTACAATTTTCACAAAACTACTGCTGTCGTAAGTCATGAGGACACATTGAAATTGAAACCACTCCTGACACCTGTCGCAACAAATTGTACTTGTTTTATTATCAGGTAAGCCACATATGCAGTATATATTAATTTCTTTCTCTTTTATGATACTTGCTACATTTCTTCTCTTTTTCAATACTCGAAACTTTTCAATTTTTTTTCCAAACATTTGATCAGATATGGTCTCACTTCCTCTTGGTCATAAACTTCTGTAGTTGGGTCTTCTTCATTACATATTGTGGTAGGAAAGGCCAATGCAAACAACACAGTCTGGTGCCCCTATTTGTCTCTATACATTTAATACTTTTTTACTTTAATTGCCTTTCCTTGATAGTGTAACAAACATGGCTATTGCTTTAGCTGCATTTTCTGAGACTGATGAGTATATAGAATAATATAGTTTGACCTCTTTATCGCAGTCTGAAGTAGATACGAGAGACAAATGACTGCCACCACTATGTTTGATATGCAGTGCATTTTCGTGACCTATATGACATTTTTCTTGGTATGATGTGCTCTGCAAACCATTTGTAATATTATGAAACTGGTCTTTAACTATATACTGAGCCTAAGTGATACGAACAACTTCTAAATATTTCTCTGTCTCTATCATTTCTTTGTCGTTTTCCCAAATCCATTTTGCCTTATTTTACCGTGATATTGCTTATTACAGGTTTAACGTGAGAAGATTTTGTTTGCTGTCTTAACTAGTAAATTTGTTTGACTGAGCTAAGTGATAATAATTTCAGTTGGAGATATCACATTTTTCAAAAGAAGACTGACAATTTCTTGACAAGTTAGGGCATACGAATTATTTGTACTTTGTGTTACATTGTCTGGTAGTATTAACGATAATTTTCCAAGAATACACATGTATGTTTCTAATGGGACATGTAAGTGTCACTCACTACTTGTATTTGATATCATCATAAATGTACTCTCCTTGCTTGGTGCTTTATCAAACCATTGCATAATAATCCAATTTCATTTTGGTACCTTATAAATACACTCCTTTTCTTACACTCATACCTTCTCTTCCTTTTCTGTCACATATGCAAACTGCAAAACTCTTCCTATTTTGAGTTTTCATCTAAGAGAAAGACACATATCTCCTGTTGTGATTGCTTCTGTACATGTTGGTCATCTTGCTTGTGCTGTTCCATAGCTGAATGAAATGGCTGTGAATCTCACTCTAATTAATCTATCTGATGACAGCCTTTCTCCTTAATTGAACAGCCACACCGCAGTACTTTTTCTGATGCACATATTTTGCACATTCTATGGGTAAAAATGGTTTCTCTCCTCACTGTATTCATAAGTGTAGATTTATAATGTGGCAGTGGTGTTGTTACTCTTTGTATTTCCTTCAATGCAAGATTTGGTGGCACTAAAATTGCATCTGTATCTTTTTCTGTGCTTAGAATATCATCATTTACCTCATTTTGAAGAGTCTGATGACGGAGCTCCTCTCTTTTTCAGGCTCTTCAAAAACTTTATTACCTTCTTTTTTAATTATTATTTTTTTTTTTTAATGAGTGGCATTGGAGGATATTCCCAGTATTCATTTTTGACTTCCCTTTTCGACCCAAGGTCCCCCATGGCTTCCTGTACCCTTCTTTTTCTTTGATGAATACAATTTTTGAAGTCTTTAAATGTTATTTTTGACAAGTCGTGCTCTGTTATACTTCCTTGTTTGTCATTCACTGGATATCTAATGTCATTATTTTGTGCTTCTAATCTCATTTGAATCTGCATGTGGTGAAGTCTTCTTAGTAAACCTAGCATTCCAAAAGTAATAATGGTAGAGAATGTGCTACTTATACTGCAATATGCCCTGAAAGCTTTTTCACATGACTGTGATCCTAAGAGCCATGGCAAAAAGAGGGAACTGTCATGTTTTCCTGTTGCTAAGAGAAGAAATGTGATGAATGAATGAGCATTTATTTTAATACAGAGATATGCATTGAGAGTCATAAAGTTATTTCATAATGTGTAAGCTTTATGAGAGAGTATGTAATGTCACCAATATCAGCAAAAAGGTAGCATACCAGATACTTTGCAATCTTTGAATTGACTATTGGTTACACATTCTATAATTTTAAGGTACTATTGTAGTTCCTTTTGCATCTGGTATCTGCTTTAGTAGATTGACTGTACTTTGGGATGTTATTCGTCGCACTGCTTCAAAGTTCTTTTTGTCGTTATGATTGAGATCCTTTTGTCTCATTGAATGATTTCCTTTTTAAACCATATTACAAGTTTTAGATAATGTACTCCAGCAGTGTATATTCCCATGGGAACTATTATTGATGGTTTCAATAATCTTGATTTTAGTTTGACTGCAATATGAACTGTGTCGTGAGAACAACTGATATATGTGGGGTGCTTAACAGCAAACCAATTTGACCCGAGATTTTGGTATGCCTATTGGTGCAAGTGGGCTACTTCATGATAATGTAAGCTGAGATTGTGACTCTTTCTGAAGTCACTGACATGAAATTCTCATACTCTCTAGCTCTTTGCTTTCTTTGTGAGCTCCAATACTTTTGTGATCCCCTTGTAGCATACTTTGAATGAATATGTGACCAACATTTCAAAACATGCTCTGCAGTAAATTTATTGTAAGTAGTCATACATCCCAGTATAAATGCTGCAGTTGATGATTTTAGTGGTTGGCCACATTAAAAAAAGCATGTTTTGCAAATGTGTAGGTTTTGAAATAATTTCTTCAATAGCTGTGAATAAAGAAGCTAAGAAAATGTTGTTTTGTGGCAAACCTTTGCCAAATATAGGCAAAACAAACCCAACTAATGTGTCAGTCAGTTTATCATTGTCAACTCATGCTATTTGACGTGTGGCATTTTCTCCAATGGCCACAAATGGAATACTATCATTGACTTTTAAATGCCCAATAAGTTAATGAAATTGCAATATTCCTTCATCAAGAACTTTTTATTCTCATTTAACTTTCCTTTGAACAGTTTGAAGGCTTAGAAGAGCATCAGGCAAATTGTTATGAAGAAAATTATAGGACATTGGGCCAGTAGAAATGAATAGTGGTGTTTCAAATTTGATTAGCATTTCATCATGCTGGTGCTTGTGAGGTGTCCTGTGTACTTCTTTGTGCTGTTAGTAGCATGTTGTGTAAAATTGGTTCTGCCGAGAGATCTGCATTAGAATCTGGTGTGTTGTCTTGTGCTGCTAGAATCAATACCTAAGATAATTCTTTATTTTCCTTAAGTAATAGAGATAATTTATTGAAAAATACAAAATGATCAGTTACTTGTGGTTGACTATTACCTGACCCTGCCTCTTCTAGTTTTCACAAAAAGCAGGCCTGAGGTGACCAGTCAGTGTGGCTGTACTTTTTCACCCTCCTGCATTATCCTGTATCTCCTCTTCCTAATGGGGACCTAAAACTTAATTGCAAGTATTGTGTAAAGGAAATTACAGGATATGTGAAGACAACAAAGAACTGGTGGAAGCACTTAGTCATAATCATTGACACTTGCTTCTTTATAGCGATGCAGATGAGCTATAGAAGGAGGCTACCAATAGTACCCAAGGAACATTATCTCACCTAGGTGAACTGCAACAGAAGTATTGTCCCAAAAACCCCAAACATATACTAGTCACTGAAGCTGTGGTTGACTTTATAACAGAAGACCTCATGCCTCTTCACTTACTTGATAGTGTACGATTCCAAATGCTTGTTCACTTGTTAGATCTTCAGTACTGCCTTCCAAGCAGAAAGCATTTGTCAACAACCTTAAAGTTGAGATTAATAGTCAGCTGAGTTCTGTCAAGGCTATAAACCTTGCTATGGACCTTTTGAATAATTTTCAAATGCATTTTTTTCAAATCACAAGGTACTTTTTCTGCAGATTGGAAGTTGCAACACGTTATGCTTAGATGTAATCGAATCCATGGTCGACACACTACTCAAAATATTGTGATTTGGCTCATTGAAATAATTTCAAATTTTTACATAACAGAACAGGTTAAACATTTTGTGAGACAGTGCATCAAACATCAAGAAAGCTTTTGTTTCACTGCCTGCATATGAAAAAGAATTAGAACAAGAGGTTGAGACTAGTAACAGTGGTTCTGAAGATGTGATCAATTTGGAACCAACTAGCTATTCTTAGGAGGGTCTGACTTTTGAACACCACACCCGTTTCACTCACACGTTGCAGCTTGTCATCAAAGATGGAATGATGAACATTGATGAAATTAACAATGTGCTCAAACGATGTTTGAAACTGGTTTCTTTGTACGTAAATCCACTATTGCTACTGATCTCTTGAGAGAGAACACAGACTGCAAAATGACAATGTCACAAGGTGGAATTCACAGTTAATATTGATTAAATCTGTTCTCACTATACCTGAAAGCAAGCTTTTAATGTTTCAATGTACTCTATCACTTACTAGTCATGACAGGAATGTCATCAAGAATATTGTTGAGATACTCACTCTGTTTCAAGAGGCAACAGATTTTGTACACGTTAACTGTGTTCCATCTGCTGGCTTCATAGTCCCTTGTGTAAAAGGATTGCAATATCATATGGATAAACTTTCTACTAAGTATCACTCCTCATTTGTATTAGCGCTGAAATAATATTTACAGAAAAGAACGCCGTTCACTGAGGGAATGAAACATACATACTGGCAAGCATTCTTGATCCTTGTTTCAAACTTTGATAGTGTCAAAGTGAGAGATATAAAGCAATGCTAAAAGATGAAGCATCAACTAATCTTTCAACAATAGGATGTACAACAGATTTGCTACTGCCATCCAAAAAAAAGAAAAAAGAGAAATCGTTTAATTTTATGAGGGCATCTGAGACATGGCTTATGAGATTTCAGATGTTGAAGGAACTATTGATAAATACCTAGCTGCTTCCTGCCTTCTAATGGACTTAGATCCAGGTAAATTTTGGAAGGATAGTGAAAAAGAATACTTTACTCTTTCTGCAATGGCCAAGACATTTTAAGTATGCCAGCCTCATCTGCCACTGTGGAAATATTCTTCAGTATAGCTGGAAGGGTTTTTACGCCTTTAAGATGCTCTTTAAAAAATAAATGCTTTCAACAACTAATGTTTACTAGATGCAATAATTCATTTCGTCATTGAAATAAAATTTAGATAATATATGTATTGTGATCGAAAGAGTGTACTTACAATTGTACTTCAGTACATGACAAATAGTTGTACCTGGACTTAAGTACCATTACTTAATGGAAAAAGGTACTTGTACTTGTACTTGTGATAGCTTTAATGTACTTGTACAGTACTTAAGTATTACTTCATTTAATTCGCCTCAGCCCTAATTCTAATTCTTACTCTCTAGTCTCTTTTCCCTTTCATTTAATCAACTGAGTTCATTTGTTAACTTAAGTCCTAATTGTTGCAAATCTTACAGTAAATAAAGTGGAAAGTATAAGGTATAACTGTTACTAAAGCTGCTGGTACAGCTGCCAATGGTACAGTGACCTATAATTATGACTAACATTGTTCGTTTGCAATTCAGTGCCATACTCATTTGACCTTTACCAATTAAATTGTCACTACTTTTATACATCATATTAATGTTTATGTTTGAAACTAATGCAGTTTCTCCTGTACCTATTACATGTTTCGTTTTCTGTCATCATGCAAGTCTAATTCATTTTTTTCTTCACATGGTTATCAGAAGAGAACTAAATGGGAGACTGCTATAACAATTTTCATTTAATGTTGTAAATTGATCACATGATGCATACAAATCAATGAGAAATCCCAAACAAGTAATCAGAATGTATAACACTACCGATGCAATAAATTACACAAGCAAAAAAACCTTACCATCACAACTATTACAGCACTAGACTGCTCACGTGTTGATCATTTAATATTTTCAATTACCGTATTTCCTTGAATAGACCCCGTGGCTACTATTAATTTCAGGAAAGATAATATGAGGCTATTATTTGAGGGCAGGTACTAATAATTTCAATTGAAGCTAATAATTTATCAGTAAATCTGTGAGGCCTTAATCTTCTGTCAGTAGAAGTCTTTCTTCACTACCAAGAGATGTTTAGAGAGGAGCTCTAACTACTGGAAGCCATTTAACTCACGAGAGAATGCCCAGCAATAGCGGTGGTACTCTAGTAGTGAGATTTATCTTCTTGGTTGTTTACAGTTCTTTCGACAACTAGATCAACAAACCAAGGGATCAACTATTTGCTCAAGTTGCTCAGCACATAGATACTGGCATCATATTATGCCATGATTATGCTGGCACGTTCAGCGCTATTAATAAAGCCACACCCAAAATTTATTGAAATTAAACTATGCAGGTACAATTAGAGGGTGGCTACTATTTCACTCAAAAGTTGACAGGTGCGGAGACTATTTGAGGGCGGGTAATAATCGACTTGCGGGGTCTATTCAAGGAAATACGGTACTTGTACAATGAGAGACCAAAGGTGCGTGGCCTCACCCCTAGAGCTGTTAGGGAGGTGTTACGCTTAGCTAGCCTAAGCCAGTATATTCAAAAACAACATTTTGGGTTTCATAACCACAGCTTTTCTTGTGGCCACTATCTTCCAAAGACAGTATACAAAAATGTAGAAAGTGTGCTCCTGAGACAAAGAATAATCATAACAGGTAGCTTCCCAGCTGAAGTTACATTCACTCTTGCATGCTCACAGAAGTGGCAAGCTAGCTTTTCCAGGCTCCAGCAACTTCCAGCCTGGAAGCGTGGCATAATTATCAATAATGCTGCAAGATCATGTGATAATGAAGCTTCAGACTTTTGTCTTTTATTGTATGTGCTACATGATGTTATAATGGCACAAATACTGTTGCCTAGCCAGATTGAGTGACTTAAAAGGAGTTTAGGTACTTATACTAGCAAACTACTGCTATAGAACTTCACTCAACATAAGTTTTAGTACCTATAACTTGCCAACAAGAAAGATTACAATAGATCCACAAATATTAAATGAAGAAGTAGTCTTAATCTACTGGAAACGAGTGTCACTTACCTTCACAGTACTACTACTATTACTGGGCATTTTCTCATGAGTTAAGAAGCTTGTACTGCTTCGAGCTGCTCTCTAAACATCTCGAGGCAGTAAAGCAAGACTTTTCCTAACAGAACAGAAGCAGTCACAAATTTAGAGTGCATGGTTGTAAAGATATACCTTCTCAAACACAATAGACAGCACATAGAATGAATGAATGAGAGATAGACAAACTAAGTGCCTAGTCCTCGCCTATGCAAAGCTAGGCGAGGCTAATATAAAGCAGAAGTATAATCAACAATATGTTTGTCTATGTGTGCATGTATGAAAGGGACAAAAGTCAACAAGAAAAATCAATTAAATGAAACATTAGATAAATCGCATCAGCATGTCTCACAACTTTAATACACCTTGTGTGGTCATGATGTCGATCTCTTCAGAATTAATTGTTATTCTTAACTCATAGCTGACACCGCTATATTTCACAGATACATTGGATCATTCCCGCTGAACCTACCCTAAAATAATAAAAAACAAAAACATAATTCAAGAATGAGGTTAATGTGGGTTGAAACAAAAATAAACAGTTTGATCACTAGAGTGGTTCCAAAAATAAAATGTCTAATGCAGCTACATTCTTTCCTTTTAACTGCAGGAAGCAAGACTAATGGCAGTCAAGATGAAAAACCTCTAATGGTAAAGCAACTTCTCTAGTCCTTACATGCCATACCATTGCATACACCTATACTAGGCTAGGCTCAGGATGTACATGTACAAAGCTGGATAAACATGTTATTACTCACTTTGTGTCCTTCTGTGTACAAACCAAGCAAGTGTAGTATTCTGGGAAATAATGTAATCCTAGGGCATTCAAATAAAAACATAGCTGCCATATTCATGATGAGTCGAACAATATGTTACTTACATGTCCTGAGGACTTAGCCTACATGTGTATTAACAATCAAAACAAATAATGAAAGTACAATGTACCTTGATGACGAAAATCACAATCTTAGGCACATTGTTTGCTGAAAAAGAAATACAACAATCAGGGAATTCCTAAATGCCACTATTAAAGTTTCTGAATTCAATAATGTAGCATAACTTTGAGATAGTATTGGAGTATTCATGACTTTTTCACCTATGGTTCCAGATAGCAATTGTTCTCACTCCTCTACCATTATATTAGTTCCAATGCACCCATTAGTAGTGACTGAATTAGACCTAAAATAATAGTAACACAAAATAGAAATACTCATGAACTAACGCATTAACAAGTGATATATGTTGAGTACAGCAACAGTTTCGTAAGATGCATTTTACTTAGGATAATAGATAAACTTTGACAGACTCATCGCAGAAATTATTGATAGATGTATTTTTTGCTTTAGCCAAATTGTCTTTAACTTTAGAATTCTAAAATCAATTTCATAAGTAAAAACTTCAATTAAAAATATCGCTATATTATCATCCATTTCACCGGGAAATACCTATGACCATGTCAAATGATCCAATGCAGACCTCATGGCTTTGCCACTTTTACAGTTAGCACAAGCACAAGAGTTGATTGTAGTCTTTACAATGCCATTAACCCTTTAATACCAAACATTAATTTTGAAATAAAAATAATTTTCTGGTGGCACTACCTTAGCAATCCATATTGCTCAAGATCTTGTCCTGCGAGACTTAAAACTTGCTAGCAACCTTTATAGGATGTTCCTCCTTAGATAAAAGAAGTATTAAGTAAATGAAACAATGCAGCGTCTACTGTACAGATACCTACCGCTTTTTTGACTATACGGACTTGGCAAAGGGAAAGAGTGCTCTATTATGTTAAGCAGGATCTAGGGCAGGATGTGAAGGATTGAAGAGGCAAAAGTCAGGAGAAGATGCTACGAGTAGAAATGTTACTGTGACTCCACTAGCCATAAGACAAGACGTTAGCATCTCCGTATACTACAGACAGCAGTGTGCCTGCACAATGAAATAACCACACCCAAATGACCTCACCCATTAATAACACAAATGTGGATGGAGTTAGACACACCTCAAAGCACATTTTTTCACATTGTGACAACAAAACTCTAAGACATGACGAAAAATCAAGAGTTGTCCTTTTTGTGGAAAAACCTACAACCATAGTAGTAGTTTATCTAGTCACTTCAGAATTCATGAAAAAGAAAATAATGCAACTATATTATGTAATGAGAAAGACTGTTTCAATAACTAAGCCTATAACTAATCATTACTCAATAAGTTATTAAATTGTTCCTCATTATACTCTAATATCTGTGATTAAACTAAATGACAAAGTCATGTATATCAGTTTCTACAATAGGCCACTTTTGTCTGTGTGAAGTTTGAATTTTGGAACATTCTCACGAATTGCCATTTTTATTATGAAATTTAAGCTATAATAATGGACTTTGCCCTTAAAATCATTTTTTAACTAACTTTTGCACTTAAGTTAGCTATGAAAAATAGAAAAACTTAAAGTTTCCATCTACATGCATATTGTATGTATCAGGCTGTATTTTATATTATATCATTATTTTTTTGGGTTAATGAATTTTGATGAGTTGATAAATCATCTTATAATATCTATAAAGACCAAGAAATTCTCCAACTTCAATGAATTTTTGCACGGGAAAGATGATTTTGAAAAAAAATTGTCATCATTTATTTTAAATACGTCTCCAAAGCAACAAGCTGGTTCAGCAATCAGCATGGTCTTTTTACCTCTTTCTCTTCTTGAATTATGTATTCTCATTCTGTTCTTGAATCACAATCTCTTTCTCTTCTTTAATCACATAGCCTCTGTCTTCTCTTGAATCAAAACTGTCCCATATCTTTTTGAATGACATATTGTCTATCTCCTCATAATTGTCTAATTCCTGCCTTCTTTCTCCCTTAGAATATCATACAGATTAATTTAAATCACAGGTTGAAGTTTCCATACACTGGGCAAGATCATACTTAAACAAAGATTACAATTAAAGGTGTCAGGCTACACTGCAATATTCACACATTCCTAATGAAACTACATGCTACGAAAATCGCATGCAATCCACCTCTTCTGTCTCTTCCTCATATATACACAGCACACAATACATTGTACTACAAGTTTCTCTTCCTGTTTTTAGTATTTTGCTTAGATTTTCTAGTTGCAGTTGTGGTTTAACCACATTTCAACTTCATCAACAGGAAGCAATTAGAGCCACATTACCAGATCATGCCCTCTCGATAACACCTGAAGAAGAAGCAAGAGTATTTGAAAGGTAAGCCAAAGTAGATTCTGGTGACATATAATGTCCAGCAAAAACCTAGACTTTCCTTGTTGATGATCTGGATCTATATGCGCATCTGGCTTTCACCAGCAACTACAGAACTTCATAAATTTAAATGCAATACCATTAATAGTCAAAGGTATGAATAATACATTAAGTATGTGAATAATATAACTAAGTATATGAATAACTAATTACTATAACGGCTTTGGTGCTTAAATAAACACTTTTAAAATGTACGTAAAATTAAATAATTTTGTTGAGCAGTGCTCCTTATTGTGGTTAACAGTAATCCCACTGTGTAGAATACAATAACTATGAACATAATTATGGTTACAAATTTCTACAAGGGTCAAACCAGTGCGTGCCAGGGTCTGAATATGCCCATGTCTGAATCTGGTACAGGTAATGTAATGCTTTGAATAAAAGGGCCATTAGAAAACCAATTGAGCATACCTAGATCCCTACCAACTTCTTTCTGACAGCTAGGGTGGGGACAAGATGGTTGAAACCAGCATACAAAAAATAAATATACTTTTATGGATAAACCTTCATAAGGTGTCTTTTTTATGTCCCATGTCAGTTCAAGTAGCTTGTATGATTCTAAATAAGTTCTATTAAATTTGTCTTTTTTCGTCGATCCTTTAAAAAATTTATACAATGATACGAATTATAAAAGCTGATTTCGACAGTCAGCTTTCTTAAATAGAATAATAATTAGACCATCTGCACATTCACAGTGATTTACACAATCAAGGTACACGCCAGTAGTTATCTCCCAGTTCTTTATAAGCAACTCATCATTAATATTCCCAGTTGCCATACTTTTTTTAACTAAAGTGGATGAAATGAATATTTGAATGGCCTCTCGATAAGCAACCATTTCGAAGTTAAACTGGAACCACTGATTTGAGTAGTTACTGATGTTGCTACCCTCTGATTCTGAATATAATCTTGATAAATGCACTGACTCATGAGCTGGACTTTCATCTGTTGCACCGTCAACTTGTGCACACTCAATATTCTTTGCTCGACCACTTGAGCAATAAAATACAGAATGAATTCTTTCTAGTCCTGAATACAAAGCATTGAACCAATAAAAGTCAGGCTTATAGCGTTACTTGAAGCCTTTTTTTGCACTTCCTGTAGTTACTTTAGCAACACTTTTGTAACAAGATGATCTATGCTGTCTGTTTCTAGCAATACATAACTGTACAACTATTCCAGAAGGAAATTTCCTTTCATAAATACCCTATAGATGCTTTTTAAGTTGATGTGATCTTCTGCTTCTTCATTACTTACCCATCAATTGTTAAAACAGCTGTCCTTTGCCATGCCTCTGCACAAACATTATTGACTTGTGCCAAGATTTCAATTGTTTCTTCAGTATTGGGATTTATTGCAACTATTGAGTCATATCTTATCAAAACATGACGGCCAAGAAAGTGCTGCTATTTCAGTTATTTAGCTTTCAAGCCCTGTGCCCACTGTTTCACAAAAAGCCTGTATTGTTTTTGTCAAACATAGATCGAGAGGATTTTGCAGCTAGATTTGTCATCACTATTGCTTTCTGTGACAATTTCTCGAGTATAAATGTCAGCTTCTCTTTGACATGCAGCAGAATCCTCTTGTCTCACATAAATGCCTACAGGATTCTCTTTCTCAGGTACACTAATATTTAAGTGTGCAATTGACACTTGCAGACATTGATATAACTACATTGAGTATCAAAAATTTTCTCCAACTTCTCAACTATTTTAAACCAGTTTAGCACACATTCATTACTTTCATATCATTGAGCAAAAATCAGTACAAAACAAAGAGGCTGAGTAGTTAGTAAGAGAGAAACTGTTGAATTGAGAAGGTACATCACTGCCTTCTTCGCTTCTTTCTCAGCTTAGTTCTTTATCACCACAACTCAACCCAAGACTTAGTAGTATTGCTTTGTCAGTAGTTATAGCTAACATGAGTAACATCGCTCTTGCAGACCTTATCTACATTGCATAAATAAGGGAGTTTCTCAAATTTTGGCTACCAAATTTATTTTTTTAAGTCTAATCTGTGCACGAGTTTCTGTAGAACTTAAGGCAGAAGCTTTGAAGACTGCAAAACGTAAGCATTTGTCCTCCCTGTCACTTAGACAGAGACCTAGTAAACACTTAAGAAGAGATTTATCCATGTTGCAATTAAAGACTTTGGAATTACATTTTGAAGAAGTTGCATTAGGTTATTGTAGTGAACACCCTCATGGTATTCAATGAAAACACATTCACTTCTGCCAGGGATAAAGTCTAGCTAAACATACCTACAACATTTGCAAAAACACATCTTGCACTACATGAATGATTACTTGCAGTAGAAATGAAGTGATAAATGCTTCTTGTAGCATATAGAATCTTGTAGTACAAAATGTTTGAGCAACACAACATTTTTAAACACTTAAAACGAAGACAAAGATTATGATTACAAACAGTAACTGTTCCTAGTTTCAATATACTCAGTTAAAGGCATTAGCAGCTGCAGGCTAAGGCAAGCTGAGGCTTTCTCTAGGTACCTTTTAATCAAAACAACACCCACAAGGTGTGTTTTATTATTATTAGGAGTGACATGATTACCATAAATAATTCTATGAGCAAAATTGTTTATGCACAGTATTGGTAACAACCCTGTGTGGCAAGAAAAGTATTGTAAAGTGAAAAACAAAAGTAAGAGCCCTTATAGCACCATGTTTACAGCCATTTTCTCATTAGTAATCAACAAAAATCAAAACAATTATTATACAGGAATGGTAAGTGTTTTCACAATTCCTGTCTCTCAGAGAATAGCTGTCATCAGCTTACAACAATTAATACAACAAATGGGATAGCAAAAAAAATGACAACACATAAACCAAAACTCCAAAATAAAACCAATAATACAAACCAAATATCAAATTGCAATATCAGTGCATATACTAATGAACAAAACACAGTGCAAGTACAAGTATGTCACTTACATTTTCCAAGCCAGCTTCAGTCTGGGAGTTTTGTAGGACAAAGGAAGACACAATCCATGTTGACACACAGGTGTTTCTTTCAGTCTATCGACTGGTTTGACGGAGACGCCATTAAAATGGACTTCAATAACCCTGTATGGGTCAAAATTTGGGCGAGCTAGTTTCTTTGTATCCCAGTAGTCTCCAGAGGCATGTACACCATTATGCGGTCTCCGTGTTGCACTGTCCTTATTGAGGTTTTCCTGTCATACTGCTGTTTCTGCTTGCTCTGACCCTTTACTATGTGTTGTCCTGCAATTCTCCAAGCAGAAGCTAAAGGGGAGGCAAAGCCTAATTTGTAGTCCTGAACATCAACTGTATAATGACTCCTTTCAAATGACAATGTCTCTTCAATGGAGATCCAGGCATCTCTACCGTATAATAAATGTAACGGTAACTCACCAGTTGTCTTATAACTCTTCATTCTGTATGCATATAGCCGATTAGAAAGGCACTTATACCAGCTTGAGCCGTGGTTAGAAATATATTTAGCTATTATGGCTGTAAGAGTTCTGTTAAAATTTTCTAACGAGGCCGTCGGTGTAGGGGTGACTGGCAGTGGTATTAACCCTCTCAATCCCTGTCAGCTCACTGTCATCTTTCATGAGACTTGGCAATAAATTAGTATTGCAATGTGATATGTCAGGCACTTCATGGCATTAATTAATAAAGTTGTGATAGTCTTACTAGTGTGATCAGACACTGCGAATGCCTCCGCCGATTAAGTTAAATAATCCATAAAGACTACAACATTCTTGGTGCCATGGACAGTTCATGGTTACTCCATAATAGCAACACCTGCGAAAGGTCCACCAACTGGAATGGGCATCAGTGGTGGCTTTCACCGTTTGCCAGCTGCTGTATGTGTGGCACAAGTCAAACCAATCCTACAGTGCGTTTGGGCATCACAAAACATACACTTCCAGAACCCGGTATAATGCTTTGTGAGAGAAATGGCCAGTAATTGGTCCTGAGTGATAAACTCTCAACAATTCCTGCTTCTTTGTCAATGGCACACAGATTCATAATTGGCCCATTCCTTTCCCAGCACTAAAATATAATATCCCATCAACTAGTACCAAATGGGGATCACAGTCATAGGCGTATTTGGACCCGGGCAAGCACGGGCTTTGCCCGGGTAGAAATGTGCAGCCATAATTATATTCATTAGTTATTGTATTATACACAGTATTGTAACAGTGGCAGTACTGTTAACCACAATAGTTAGCACTGTTAACCACAATAATTTAGCACACACCTACATGTTACAAGTGTTCATTCAAGCACCAGGGCAGTTATAGGTCTTAAATTTAAAATGCATTTACCCAAATTGCCCCAATCAATAGTTAAAGGTATAATTAATTAATTAGATATATGAATAATTAATTAATTATATGAATAATTAATTAAGTGCCCTAGTAGCTGGAGAAGGCTAGATACGCCTATGATCACAGTTAGCCGAATTTTACAGAAAAACAGCTAAACATTGGGCACAGACTTATGCTGGAGGTTTTCTGCTTTGAGGGACTTGATTATCGGTCATTGTACTGGATCAGCTTTTTGCATTCAGATAAACTGTTTTTCCTCTTGACCAGTTAATGTGCTACTGACTAGAGCCTCATCAGTGTCCTTATCAGTCAGTGGGAGTGATCTTGAAACTGCATGAGCAGTTTACATTCTGACAACCAGGCTTTTTTCAAGATCAAACTGAGCAATCACGTCTGCCAGCGAGCTAGCGCTCTACTATTATGTAATAAGGATTGTACAGGGGCGTGGTCAGTAAAGACAGTACACTGATGATCCACAGGCACACTTTAAAATGCATCATAGCTGAGACTATAGCTAGTGCTTCTACTTCTGTTATTCCATACTTCCTGTTGTGTTTGCTCAGTGTCGGGCTTGCATACGCCAGTGGGTGCAACATCCCATTCTCCTGTTCTTATTCCACCACAGCTCCTAGCCCATCACGACTTGCGTCAGTGTGTACCTCAAAGGCTCTAACAAAATTAGGGTAGGCCAGAAGTGGTGGGTGTGTCAGAAGCTCATTCAACCTCTAAAAAGCATGTTAGCAAACTTTAGTCCAGACAAATTTGAAGTCTGCCTTTAACAGCTGGTGCAAGGGCGTGGCTATGCTAGACAATCCTGACACAAACTTCCTGTAATAGCTACACAATCCCAAGAACTCTCACAACTCTTACAATAGTAGGGACTGGAAATAACTCAACTGCATAAAGTTTCTCTACATTGGGTGTGACTCCCTCCGACTATACGAGATGACTCAAATACTCCACTTTAGCATGAGTTGACAGACACTTTTTCGGGTTTAGTCTCAGTATCAACTTCATTAGTCACTCGAAAAGTAGCTCCAAGTGCTTCTGATTGTTTTATTACATTCCTAAAATATCATCAATGTACACATTACAGAAGTTATCCATCCCATTAAGAATCCTCTGCATCACCTGCTGAAACATTGCAAGAGCATTACTGAATCTAAAAGTCATCACTTGAAATTGATGTAGTCCCTTGTGTGTTATGAAGGCTGTCTTATCTTTTGATTTCTCATCAACCTTTATCTGCCAGCAGCCTCTCTAATGTAGTAACCCAGCCAGTTGATTCAAGAAATCATAACTACAACATCAAGGAAACATCTTTACTTGTTACTGCATTGAGACAGCTACAATCAACACAAAATCATGTCTTCCTTTCTACAGTAACAACTGCACTAGCCCAAAGACTGGAAGATTCCTCTACAATGCATTCCTTTATCATGTGTTGCACCATCTCAGAAATCCTGTGACATAATACAAGGTACTCGATGTGGTACCTGACAAATATGTAGAGAATCACCCACATCAATGGTATGCTCTACCACTGCCTCTTTCTCTGTCTTCAATGAGAATACTCGATTATACAATAACACTATTTCCAAGATTGCCTTCTCTGGAATGGCTCCACCCTTTTCCAGCAGATTCAATAGGGCTTCCTTCCTCTTCAGAGTACTAGTTTCTCCATTTACTGTATGAAGTATCAGCGTAACTCTTCCCTGAGTAGTCCTTTAACTCAATCAGTAGCAGCTAGACCTGCTTCATCTTCATTAATGGTTGCTACGGTTCCCATGTCACTTGATGAACTAATCTTGACAGGATCTCTTGAATAATTTAACACTGGTATAAATGCTTGTCCTTCACATACATTAATCACTACTTCTTCAATGAAAACCTTGCTCTGGTGAAATGCTATGAAGTGCCTTGTCCCTGTCACCTCTGTCTCCCATGGATACACGTAACACTGCACCACTCCAGATTGGTATTCACTCCATCTTCAATAACTTCAATGGCCATTTCCTCTGTGCAGCAGACCATCCTCTGTCCTTTCTTGTACTTCCACATCAGCGGTCAATAAACCTATAAAAAATTAAAATATTACTATTACTTAGAAATGGTTCAATTGATTGTCCTTGTCCAGCATTAATATAGACAGTTTTCTTGTGCCTCTACTCTATCTCTAAAGGGGCAACAGCTCCAACTTGTAGTGGATGCTGGTTAAAGTTACATAGAACCACATCTGGCTTAGTCAGGCGGGGCCTGACCCTCGCAAGAGTGGAGGGTCAGGACCACTACATATACGGGATTTGTTCTGCTGCAGAATTTTTGCAGTACCGGAAGTTGTGTTTTATACGTAATATTAATGTTTAATAATAGATTTTATTTAATAACTATCTAGTTTTATTAACAATAAAATGGAGGAAGTGATTGAGGTAGCTGCCATAGAAATTGGTTATGATCGTTTGAAAGCAGAGCAGATGCAAGTTATATCTAAGTTTGTTGAAGGGAATGATGTGTTTGCCATGTTGCCAACTGGGTTTGGCAAATCTCTCTGCTACTTATGCCTTCCCATAGTCTTTGACATGCTTCAGGATAATTTTAGGCAGGAGGATCTCTCTATTATAGTCATTGTAACCCCATTAACTGCTCTTATAAAGGATCAGGTAATATCATTTTAGCTGCTAGTTATTATTGTTGTGTAACACAGGTTTGTGCTTCTACTGTGAAAGGTTTAGTTTCCGGTTGTATATGTGGAGATGATGAAGATGATCATGCAATGAAACAGTCTGTTGTTGATGGAAAGTGCTAGCTAGTTTATTTTACTCCTGAAGCACTTCTTATTGGCAAACGATGGAGACAATTACTAATGTCTATTACTTATAGGAAGAGAATTAAAGGTTTAGTTATTGATGAGGCACATACATTAAAGCAGTGGTATGTTTTGGAATAGTTATTGGTGTATATATAATGTATCATATTTATGCTTATAGGGGTTCAACATTTCAGCCTATATTACTCAGAGTTGAAGAGCTACGTAGTTTGATGCCTGAAAATATAAAAGTTATGGCATTGACAGCTACTGCCACACATTCACTTCGTTTGGAATTATCCAAGCTCATAGGAATGAGAGACCCTGTCACTGTTTTGTTGCCACCTTGTAAAGGTAACTTGCCCTATGAAGTATTGCGATATTACTCTATCGAAGAAAATTTCATACCAATGTTAAAAGAGTTGCAGGTAATGCGAACAGCTTATCCTCGCACCATTGTTTATTGTCAGCGAATAGAGGACTGTTGTGACTTATATCAGTTTTTTGAGGCTAATTTAGGAAGGGATTTCACAGAGCCAATTGGGGCACCATCATTGTCATGGTTCAGAATGGTAGACATGTTCACTAGTTGTACTGATGTGGATGTTAAAAACCATATAATCTCTTCCTTTACAAAGCCAAGTATTTTACAAATAGTTTTTGCAACTGTGGCATTTGGGATGAGTATTGATTCACCAGATGTCCGTGCAGTAATTCATCTTGGTCCTCCTCACGATGTTGAATCATACATCCAGGAAACTGGTTGTGCTGGAAGGGATGGTCTTCCATCAAAGGCCACATGGCTAACAAAGAGAAGTTCTTTTGTTGATGCTGATATGAAAGATTTTTATGAATTTACTACTGACTGTCGTAGGCATTTATTATTCAAAAAGATGGAGGGATATGATCGTAATATTCATAGGAAACATTTAACTAATATTTGTTGTGATGTATGTGCATTAAGAAAAAAGTGAATATTACAATAAAATTAATTATTTTATGTGTTTTTGCATCCATTCTAATAATTCCTTTTCTGGCTTCTTCTGCAAAAGTGATTGTGGGTTAGGAAAACTGTTAAACTTTCGTCCATCAATTTCAGTAAACATTTTAGCTCTCTTCAATTCAGCAATAACTTGTACCATATCTTTTCTCATTTTAGCTGCTTTATGTATAGAACTATGATGCATCACATCATTGACTTTATCAAACTGATGCATGATTGGAGCTATCATTCCTATTACTTTACCTAAGCGAACTATACTTTCTTCTGTTTTATTAGAACCCAAGTTGCTAATACATCCCTTTAACTCCCGATTGAGGTGTTCCATGTATAGATCTGCGATAATATTAGAGCCTGGAATTCCTCTTGTGTTAATAAAGCGGCCATACAGCAAATCTGTTATCTGTTCAGGTGATAGCACATATTGATACCGATGCAGTAACAATACTGCTTCTTTAGCATAATTCTTTCGACATGAATTATGGAAAATCACCATAAGGTACCTCCAACACCGAATAACTCTCTTACCATCTCCCTCACAAATGGCATCAGTGAATTCTGCAAGGAGCCAATACTTAACACTTGTTCACAGTACAAGAATACTTTGTCCTTGTTAGCAGGATGCTTAGTATTATATGAAACATTTATAAATTTCTCAATTATTGTTGATAGCATTACGTCCATTTGTTTCTGACGCTCTTCACTGGAACATAACCAACCATCTTCAGGTAAGTGAGAAGGCCATTCATCTACTGATGTTATTCCTAGTACTTCCATAGCAGCTCCTGTGACAAAACTGCGGAAGACTTGAGCAAAAAAATCTTCACAGGCATTCAAATTTTTCTTTGGCTTGTTGACAACATTTGACTACCCTAGCAAATTTCTTAGCTAGTAAATAGTTCCATGTTCAGAGGATGAATCTGATGATACATAGTACTTCCAAATAACCTTTACATAAAATAAAATGAAATTATCATTATATTAGTAAAATAATATCTCACTTCAAATAAGGTTAATTTTGTATGCCTATCTTCGATTATTGATATAATCCCATCTAAATGCTTAGATGGAGTATCTGCAGTTCTTTTGACACTAAGTGCTGTTCGTGTACGCACTACAGACAATTGGTCTCCTCCTAACATGACTGTGTGTTTTGGCTTTTCGTACTGATACTGAATCATTTAGCTCTGGTACATACTGTTGCATATCGTACTCCACCTGTGGGACATATTGATGCACATGACTCAAAATCTGTATCATCTCCTTTGTCTTATTTTCATTCTTTGGAATGACACCAAGAGGTACCTACAATAATATTAAAAGAATTATTATAATGATGTTTTAACTAACAATAATTGATTTAGAAGACATGTTTGAATGATAATCGTGTCGTATAGAAGTAACAATTAAGTCAGAGAAAAGAGTACTGAAGAATGATAGTCTCAATTAATATACGGGAAATCAATATTTTGATATTGCCTACAATTACATTGTCATCTGCAACTGTGGGTAGCAAAGATTTGGCTACCATGGCAGTAGAAGGAAGACATGTTCGTTCCTATAAATGAAAGTCGATTGGGGAGCTGATCCTACTTTGCACTGCATAGAAATGATAGTAATGTAACGATTTTACTTTGTTGTCCAACCTCATATACCTTGGGGTGACATTTTTATCAATGTTGTCACCCACTAGTTTAAATGTTAGACTTTTGACTGAGCAACCTACAAAATATCAATTTTCCATGTAGTTTATATAATTATGCACATTCACTTACTTGTGTCCATTTGAGAATCATTGTCACATATTGTAGTAGTGGCACATACTGGGTCAAAACAGTCAGCACTTACTGTAATTATTGCATCCTCAAAAGTCTCTTTATGGTCAGAATCAGTAATAGGAGAAAAAGGCATATCAGCCTCTGAACTACTGTCAGCATCTGTGCCACTCAAAATCACACTTGAACATTCAGAACCTGACTCTCTGGAGCTGGCATTACTTAAACAATAAGGTTGAGATGAAATGTCTTGGTGTTCCTCCTAATATATATCCTGATAAAATAAGAAGTACCAAAAACTTACAGTTCCATTCAAATCTTTGAGAATGTCATCTTTCCACTCTTTAACAAGAAAATCATAATTTTGTCCTAGTTTTGTAACTAGTTTGCTAGTGGCTGAATGGCTTAGAGAAATGCCTATAGAGCTTAACCTGGAGTATGCCTAAAATAACAAATATTGTAGTGATTATATATATGATACTTTAAAAGTATATACCTTCTTTGAACAATGGCCACTATATAAAATAAGTGATATAATTTTTTCATGTAATCATAAGCGCTTGAATCGATACTTTAAAAGTATTGCAGCGCATACGCAAATTATAGGAATTTGATTGATTCGTGTAGTTCTTGTTTTTGTAGCTGATGTCAAAATGCTAAGGAAAATAGGAGCTTTGTGCTTCAATTCACTGTAGATGTCATCACATTAAAAACTCTTCAAATCTTCATCAGATTGGCTACATAAAATTGACTGAATTGTACTCATTTTTTTTATTTCTGTGCAAACAAATCTTCCAATACCAGATATTGTATACTCTCGAGTTTTTACATGTGCAAGGCACTCATTGGCTAGCGTCATACTACTTCGACGGGCAAGGGCCTTTTTAGCACGTTTACCATTTGGTGTTAACATGTACAACTTCTGCCTTTTTGCATTACTCACAACAACCTATATATACAAATGGATATAAAGTTTTATACAAAATAAATTTTACCGCAATATCCTCATCATCATTTGTTCTTGGAAGGCTTGGTACATTAATGACATGATTATTGTTACCAGCTTCCACATTGTCAGGTGGACTAGCTGCATCAACTGCATCCATATCACTTGACAGTGCCTCGGACCAACAATCTCCATTCATTATCTCCTCAACTGCATCATCTATATTTTTCTTTGTACCTGCTTCAAGTCTTCCTATGCGTTCTAGGGCTGATGTGCAAGAACGACACATTCTTCCACAAAAGCCATTTTCTTCATCATATATCAATTTGTTAATATCAACTTCAACATCCATACTAATAAGTTTTTCAGAGATCAATCTTTTCCAAACAGGTAAGGCATTAACACACATTGGACCAATCATTCTGTATCGATTGCTGGCTTGTACAATGCCTTTTCCACAACCGAAACAAACAACACTCGCAGCCATGCCTGATTAATTTATTTCAGCCATGCGTAACTACCTTGCAATTCAGCCAGCTACGCCCAAAGCCATACATCGGCTCAGAACGAATCCTGTATACGTAGTGGTCTTGACCCTCCTCTCTGCGAGGGTCAGGCCCCGCCTAACTACATCTGGCTTATGTAGCACATCAGAGGATAACCCTGCTTTCCTTGCTATTACCTCTTTCCAGTCTACTCTTCTCTGTGTTAATGACTGAGGAGAAATATAAAATATTGATGTGGTGGTGTGCTTACATATTGTAGAATGCACAATGTAATCCATGCATGTACATGTAAAGGAATGTATACATGCATCACAAGACTTACAACGAATACCACTAGAGCAATCGTGACCCTCAGTAAGTATTGTCATAATGTAACATGGCTTTTGAGAATTCAATGAATTAACTTTCCATGATGCATCACCAGCTGGAACAATGTCTCTTGACTTCATTGTCTCAACAGCTACTCAGTGCCTTTTATTACTTTCGCTTAGATGATGAGTAGTTTTACCATTTTGAGCCTTAAAAATCCATTCAAAAACTTCGTCTCCGCCACTTTATGTAAAATGGGTAGTAGCTGATCAATATGTTGGTTGTTCTTCTCCATGTAACAAACTTTATGCTTCCTACGTAATGCTTCGACAGCCATAGTCGTATTTAATACTGTGGAAGCTTTGAAGGAAGGAGCCTATTTCTCAACACTTGAGCAATGCAGTATGTCAGGATATATTCGCGGCTGCAATTATTCGCTGTCATAAAAACTAATAAAAATATTCAATTAAATACCATGGAAACCAATTGATTGTTGCTATGATAATTGACCACGTGTTTACATTAGGAGGGAAGTTATCTCAGCTGTCATAATGAACAATTACAGTACCATGGTTGAAGTATGTAGCTGTATTCATGGTCTTCACGTTTACAAAGACATGGGAGCCTTGTATAGGTGAGGAGCTGGTGTGTAGCCAACAAGTGAACAATCCTCATGCCTGCTATGCTGTGGCTGTATGCAAGTCTGGTACCATAGTTGGACATGTCCCGAAAATAATATCAAGACTATGCTGGTTGTTTTTAAACAAATCTGGCACAGACATTAAATGTTTTGTCACTGGTACTAGAAGGTACTCGTGATCAAACTGGAAGTACCTAGTGCTTTGTAGACAATATCAAAAGTACAAGGAAAGTTGATGTTAGGGCGGATCTTACTATGGTTCTTATTACTGATCCAATATCACTAACAGGTATATTTGCTGTATTGTAAATTACATGATTATATTTTCTTTCCTATAGTATGACCATGTATCAAAAGGAGAAACATTCCACAAGCACATGGGACAAGCAGAGGACTAAATATTATTATTTGTGTATACTACAGTGAAATGCTTAATATTCCTTTCAATATTCAATAATAATTATTCTCTTAATTGATTTAGGGAGTGCGGCTACTAGCTGCGCATGTGCATTATGGTTTAGCACTTCTTTACCGCCAGAAAAAAATGTGTTCTGTAGTCGAAAAAGTGTAAATGAAAATGATCTAAAGAGGAGAAAAGTTGTCCTGTAAACTGTAGGATCACTTGTCCACCTGACCAATCAGATGCTAGTTGCATATGCAAATAGCATCTGATTGGTCATCCTCCAAAGTGATACGATTTTGTACTATAAACAGAGACACCAGAAGTACTAAGATGTACAGTTTTGGAAATTTACGAGATGGCGGAAAATGCAGCGATAAAAGACGAAACAATTCTAGCAGGCTATACTCCTCAGGAACTGCAAAACTTTATGAACGAGGACGGTGGCAATGGGGGGATATCAGGCCAGAACATCATGAAGAGGAAGGAGATGAAGATGAAGACAAAGGACATAAGGACCGTCCGCACCTAACGAAGCTGGTCCTCACAATAGCATTGTCGGTCCAGAAGAAGGGCGACATTATGCAAAAGTTCATTGAACAGTACTCTGCGGTCGAGCAGCAAAAGGCGGACCAGAAGCCTGAACTAGTGGCTGCCGGAGAAGAGAAGAAAGCATGGAAGGAGAATAAAGAAAAGAAAGCAGGGAAGGAGAATGAAGAAGCACATGAGAAAGAAAGAGACGAGGCCGGTGGCAGTTCTGATGACAAAAGACCAACTACCGTGGTAGAGGAGGTGGCTGTGAAGTAAGAGGAGGAAAAGGAAGAGCAGGAAGAGGAGGAAACTATAAAGGTCGGGGCAACTACGGCTACGGGTGGGACAGGGACAGATGCTGCGGCAGCTCCCACCCCAAGCGGCAACACCCATATGACCACCACCATCGTCATCACTAACAAATTTACTTTTAATTAATGTTCATTATGTGTATTTTGTAATTATTATCAATTAATCTATCAATGAAACAAAATTAAGAAATATGTGTACAACTGCACGGCTGTGAGAGTATCCAGTTAAAATATCTATAAAATATAAAATATTATAAAAAAATTAACACAAACAAGTTATTACAAAATTAAAAAAAAAAGCCTTGAGTAGTATTCACTCTTTATGAATAGTAATAGAAACAAGGATAAGTAGGATTCCAAATGACTGACTATACCCATGTGAACAAAAATACGAAATGAAAATCCTACTCCAATTCTACTCTACATTGTAAGGTGTTATTTATTTCCTTACATAGTTATTACATTAAAAGTACAATGTAGAGTAGAATTTGCGTCATGGGAGTAGCATTTTGATGAATGATACAATGTCATAAGAAAGCAGTGTCATATTGGCCATAGCTTATAATGAATGATAATTACATGAGACACTGTGATATTGGCCATAACAATTAATGATGATACATGACTAATGACTGTCATTGGCCATAATAATTATTA
>NW_003546471.1:19254-44512 GCF_000090795.2 Amphimedon queenslandica | reverse complement strand
AGGAGACAAAGTGTTTGCTCGAGCTTACTCTGGTCAGAATAAATGGATACCAGCTACTGTTACTGATGTTACTGGTCCAGTATCATATGTGGTCTCTTTGGCTGATGATTCAACAATGCGTAGACATATTGATTAACTCCGCCGTAGGACAAGTAAAGATGATATATCTATGGACACAATAGAAGATAATGATATTGATAATCAAGGGTCTTACTTCAATCGTTCACCAATAGAACCACCTGCTAGAAATCCAACTCCACCCCCAGCATCTCCTCCGGTAGCTACTCCTTTAGCACCAATAATCCGTCGATCAAGTCGTAATCGTAGACCGGTGGATCGTTATGCCCCGGTAAGGTCAACTTAAAGAGGGAGGAATGTGGTAACTGTCTAGTCTCTTATTAACTATAATATAATTAACTATAATAACCACACATCCTCCATATAAATAGTCCTTCACTGATCAAATTTCCTCAGTTTTCGTAAAGTCTTCATTCGGTCGTTTTCTCAAGTTCTCTTCAGTTCTTCTACAATTCATCCATTTGGATAGTACTTCCATTCCATTGGTAGCGTGAGCTACATTGTTCATTTAGATCTATTACTTATTATTGCTTCTATATGATATGCTTCTTTCTATACTGATTGTGAATTTCCTCTTATTCTCATTCTTCCTTTATTCATAGTGTGTTATCCTTCTTCTTCTGTTCATCTCTACTCTTACTTCTTTAAGAAAACAGAGACAGACAGAAGGACATACACAATAAAAATATTGTTTGTAATTGCTTTTATTTTATTGGTTTTGAGACTAGGCAGATATACAACACACTTATGCCATAATAATATTGCCACGTGTTTACAATAAATTGTCATCAATAAAAAAGTACTTATCATGGCGCTCGGTAAATGGCTGCTGCTCTCAAACCTGCAAGAGATGTCCAAGAGGCTTTACCCTTGTCTTCTTTTATAAGCAATGGCAGGGTCGGGCTTGGATGGGTAGTGCCTGACCAAAAATTTTGACCGGATATGAGAATTTAACTAATGACATTATTTTAGTCATGAATAATTACCATGGCTAATGAGACAGTTTTTTCTGCTATTCTTTGTAGCAAAGCTTGATGTATACTGAAGGCACGCACATACTTTAATGTATGTGACATAAACACAATTTGAGAAAAACCTCTATGAAGTTGTACTATTCCATAATGTTTCATAATTTTCTTAATAAATCTGATTGTAATATTGAAAAAATTGCTATAAATAGAAAAATTTTCATGGTATGGGTAACTAGCATTTCCTGCTGCGAACGGAAGTTTCCTATCCCAGTCATTTACTCTAATATTTATGGTTTGATGTACCTTTTCTGCCTGGCTACTATTCCAAACCTACTGCCGCCTATATCTTTTAGCTGCAAGGCATCTCTTTTAACTTTTTTGACGAATCTGGTCTTCTCAGTCACATGATGTAGAGCCAACCTTGTGGTCTTCTTTCACATTTTTACCGTGTGTCTCCAGACCCTTCCTTCGCAGGTAGCGAAGGGTCCTGGCAAAACTAAAAAGAATGTTAATTGTACTAATGATATCATATGCAAAACAACACAACTGCAAAGCTTTCTCACCAAATCTTAATGAAGATCGAATTACTATTTGGTAGTTCACCAAATTTGGCGTCCAACAGAAGAATCCAAGCTGAAATCAGGATTATTTTGAAAATGTATTGGAGTGACTTCCATTGTTGCATCTGAATCGCCATGATGCTCCCTTCTTGGCATAGCTGTCACATCAAATTCCTAAAATATAGATAAAAATTAGTCAGGAGTAAGACTGCACCAAAGTGCATGGTGGTGTAGATGCTTATTATGGTAAATTTAATTAGTCAATAATGTTGGGTTCCTTGATAAAGGCCTCACAGGATATATCACATCCTTGAACACCAACCTCAGGTATATATTACACTCTTTGACACCTATGTAGCATGTTATATAGGATTTGGTAAGAATTGAAACTGCAGCGGCGGTGCCAGGCTGCCTACCTCATTTCATTCATCATTTTCACAACAATAGTAGAGGAAACAGATGTCGCAGCTGTTGAAAATCCGCTCCTGGCAGTCCACCCAGCCTTGTAAATAGCATGAAATCTTTCACTTTGTTTCCTTCATGGCATTCAATTTAATTAGCAATTCACTGTGTGACAATGATGCAAAATTTGTCATCAGACAATGAATACTCTGTTTATTCATGAAGTGGCTACTTTTGCTGTAGTAAGATGTTTGCAAAAGAAATATTAGCTGAAGGCCCTGAAACACCTTACTAATATGAAACTAATGATAATAATTATTTAATTTGCTACTGAAATTGTCTCACCAAAAGAAACACAGTTGCTTCAATTTCAACAGATTTCATAAAACATTTTCGCATTGTAAACTAAACATTAATTAAATTCCAAAGTACAAAATCATTATATCATTCAACACTCAAATGGTCTGAATTTTAAAAAAATTATAAGCAAAAAAAAATAACAGAGTTGCAAATTTATTGCAAGTGAAGTAAAAGTAGACTTTTGAAACTTGACAGCATTTTACTTGATGACCTGTTAAAATGGTTAGGAAATCATAAATAATACTAATATTCAAGAATAAATAATACGCACTAGGATATTTCAAATTGCTGTATGTAAAATCAAAACTCTAACATTGACACTGTGCCCTTAAAAAACCGTTGAGGTAATACTTGCTTCTTTCTGCTACCAATTGTAGTTTTTTTGAAACTTTGCATCTGACACTGTTTGCTTACATCTATAGGCTAATAATAATAATATGGTGTAGTCTACTTTGATTGGATGGATCATAAATTAATTCTTGACAATTTCAATTACTGTCATTGATTATTATCATTGGCTTCTTAAATTATTAATTAAAACAGCTGCTATATTATTAATTAAAACAGCTGCTTCTTCAGTTTTTCAAGGTACTAAGACTCAACCTGAGTTCCAGCAATTGATACCTCAGATGAATATTATGAAATTAAATATTGCCAACTGCAAGATAATGATGTATAATAAATAATTATTTTATGACTAGTATTATAATTTATAGGAGATGGAATCTCACAGTGAGAGTGCCGATCCACTAGCTCTGCCAGCACCAACAGAGCATCGTGATTCTGGAGAAAGAAGACTACCACCCCGAATACCACCGCCAGCACTACAGACAATGGGCGACTTGATAGGGCCCCAGGGAGAGATGCAGAGGCGGTCCGTGGAGGTTGTGCTAGAGGCACCAGGCAGGTTCTAGTGGACAAAGGACAGAAGGTAGATGGGCAGCAAGAGGAATTAATGGTGTTGGTAGAGGTGACTGGTCTCTACGTAGAGGTGCCAGGCCTGAGGGTAGATGTGCAAGACCATGGAGAGCAGGGCAGGCCAGGAAACAACAGGGGGTAGGAAAAGGGTGGTAGGCCCAGCATTTTGCTGCAGGCCAATGAAGGAAAAGGAGAGTGAGAGGCAAGAGAAGTGGTAGAGGAAGGGGATGGTGGGACAACAGAGGCCAGATGTCAATAGTCATTTAAACAGACTTCTAGTCATTATAGAATTTATTGTTAGTAACAATAACAACCACTATATTTACTAAACTATAACTAATGCTATATATTATATCTAACACTTAGATAGACTTATTTTATTGAGATCAGACCCTTTGGCTGCTTTATTGACAATTTGAAACCGCCCTGTATCATTATAGTAATAGTGTATGAATTTAATATTTTCAGTCTTACCGCAAACCTGCAAAATTTAATTTTGAGCAAATTACAGTATTGATGGCATGATACAGTAATGCTTTTTTCTATTATCTGATATAGTTTTGTCATTATTGATAATTCTGTTCATTTTATATTACTTTTGAAATACCGTACAGTGAAATACAATTACAGCCCAGAATTTTCTTGTATTTTGCGTTTCTATCAAAACCTAGAAAAGTCAGATCCATGAAAATTGGTTCTATACTGTGTTAAATGGTCAAAATGTAGTAAACCACGAATATTAAAGCCACAAAATTGATTTTTAGATGGATCGGCTAAAATTTTGGGCCACAAAATTTTTCTGCTGTGTGGTACTATTTTTTAGATAGTCAAACCTTTTATGTTCAGCAATGAATATTTGTTAATCGCTGTATTGTATATACTTATACCATCTCTGAATATCATTCATATTGTTTTTATACATGTAGTTTAATCTCATGTGATTCAACATGAGGATCAAGAAGTCACATGACTTTGAATACGTTCAGCCTTTTGGTGGCAAAAAGGGTGTGTGTGACCTGTCACTAAAATACAAATGACAGTCAGTCCCAATTGATTTTTGTAAGCTCCTCCTTTTTTAGCTCTATGCATAAGACTACCTTGGCCTCTTCATCCATAGTCTGAGCAAAAGCTACAATTTGAGCAGCAGTAGTTTAGACAGACATGGTAGCTATCTTATTGATTTTGATTGTAAATGCAGAAACCGCGAGAAAGGCATGTTTCTTACAGACTGATGGACATCAATTAACATATATAGGGGACAAGGTCAGGTCTGAGTTTTGAAGGTAGTGATGCACTATTTCCTAACAACTCTATCTATTGTATTTAATTTGCAACAATATCTTGTGCTAAATTGAACTATTTACTATTTCTAGTTCTGTTAGATAAATTACTAAAACTATATTAGTATTATCATCATTATTATTATAAACTTTACAGCATGCCAAAGCCAATTTGATGAAATGGCAACAAAAATTGATGACTCCCAGACCAGACAAAAAATATATAAATAAAGCCACAAAAACGCCAAGTAAAAGAGGAAGGAGCAGTAACAGAAAAACCACAAACTAATCAAGGACTCAAAAAGTGAAAAGAACATACAGTATCACTATTAAAATGAACAAAAAAGTATTCCAATAAAATTAATGAGGTTACTAAAATTTTTATGACTGGAAAGGATTCATCTTATTCAATATAGGGTTAATTTATTTGAAAGACGCACAAGTCTACAAGAATAAGACTTACGGAAACGAAAGGAGGACAGTGAGAAAATTAGTTTTTATTTAAGCTAGAATAAGTATTAGTAGAAACAAAATGAAGATATTAGAACTTGAATCAGCACATGCAATGCTCTTGACAAGAATAAGACATCACACAATTCAGAATAATACATGAGGGGTACTAATTTGAGAGAAACCAACTTTTACTTATAAGATGATGTACTGTAGTAAGATTCAATGTACTTTGTTACTCTATGCTAAATCTGCTCAAGCCTACCAATATAATTAATGAGAGTCAGGCGCTATAGTTGACGGCAATAAGTGATCTTATATCTGATGAGTGATAGATATAAGAGCTTTTTTGCACAGAGGAAGTAGAAAAACATTCATTAAAGACATTTGACCATAAGCTTAGAGATGAACTTGTAGTGTTCAGTCCATGATAGATAATCAGATACAATTATTCCCAAGTCACGACAGCTTTTGCTGAATTTAAGAAGATAAGCATTAAGCAATAATCAACCAGAATTGGTAAATTATTAGTACAAAATCAAACAACTGCTAGCATTAACGGACCAGCCAGAATCTGTACTTCACTGCAATAATGAAGTAAGATCCTTCAGAACTATCAGAGAAAGAGCTAATCTTATTAGATAACTTGATGTCATCAGCAAATAGTAAAGCAGTAGTTGATAAAAACAAACATATGGTAAATTGTCGATATAATATAAAATAAACAAAAATGGATCAAGTATGCTACCCTGAGGCTCCCCAGAACAAACTGGAAGCCAGTTAGATGTTTGACCCCTCACTCTCACAGATTTTTATCCATGAGGTAAATAGGAGCTCGACAATAATGACAATGATCGAGTTATACCAGCATGCAATAACTTACTCCAAAGTTTATCATGAATTATGGACTCAAAGGCCTTTCAAATATCTAAGAGTACTGTATCAACCTGTTGGGTACTGTCCATAGCTAGAAGAATATTGTGAACCTGGAGTATCAATTGTTTAAGAGAGGAACGATTAATCATAAAGCCAAACTGCCATTGTGAAATTGATGAACTGGCTAAAATCAAAAATACCATATAACGCCAGTGTGCTATTTTGGTGATTGGCACTATGCAAGCAGAATTGCCAATATTGGAACCGCTAATCAATAATGCGCATGTTCAATATTGCACGTGTGCTAATGGAACTCTTGGTTAGCTTTAGAGACTCAGTGTCTGCTCAAGCGACCTTGGATTTGCTCGAGGGACTCTGTGTTAGCTAGAGCAACCTGTGTTAGCTCTATAAACCCTGTGTTAGTTCTAGCAACTCTGTCAAGACTCTAGACACTCTGTAGAAATTTTAAAGATAGCAATAAGCTTGTAGAATCTTATGTAAAAATTATAATAACTATACAAATGTAAACATCAAAGAGGTGAGCAAAAGCAAGCTTATTTACTGTATGATCTTTATAACTATGGGCAAGCTTATCAAGCAATTGTATACATGCCTAAATATAGTAGATGTAGGAATCTTGCTGAAAAGTGTAAATGTTCTCCATTACTTTAACACTTAAGAATCTCTGCAGCAATTATAGCATTGAAGATAGTTAGAAGCAGTCATTGAACAAGTCATATATTTATGAAGAAGATAGCCTTTCTTGCTGCTCAAAATAAACTTGAAGTGCAGCCTGCACAGTTCTCATTGCATTCAGTCTCAAAAGAATGTGGCCTTTATGTCAAGGAAGAAAATTATATAACTGCTTTCCCAATCTTCCTTACTGCTAGAGAAGTCTTTGCACAGCAGTTTTGTCTTATCTGGCTGACTAATTAGCTGAAATTAACTCTCTGTTTACCAAGTCTAAATTTAGCCGCCGTTTCATTTCTTTGTGACCACACCCACATTTAATGAAGATTAGGCTATTTAACTTTCATAATAGTAAGACTACACCATCCCTGCACAAACAGACACTTCTCCCCTCAGTGGGGCTCGCTTTTGCTCGCCTCCAAAATTATAAATAAACATCGTGTTTAAGTGTTATCTTTTCCACTTCAGGGAAAGGACCTCAATTGAAGGACGTAAAGTGAAACAAAACAAAGCAAGACACAGAAATACAAGACAGTCTAAGAATTGTTACAAGGTAAGTTTGAGAGAAAGTGAAACATAGAGTAATTGTAGTTGTTATACTGTATAGGAGGGACAGTGTATTAAGGTGTATTGTTGTACATGTAACTTACTATGACTGGAAGTGAGTGACGGAGATATGTGAGTAAGTCACTAAGACACGTGAGAGAGTATCATGGATGTTTGTATTGGTTATACTGTATAGGAGGGATAGTGTATTATTGTGTATTGTAGTACATGTAACTCACAGTAACTGTGAGTGAGATTGTTTATTTTAGTGATTGAAGGAGAGTTTTCCTTTTTTCCCTGAAGATTAACCTTCTCTCTTTACCTCTACAGGTACCTCATGGTCCTCCACTGGTTCCTAAGGACGTCTCCATTTTCTGGTTTGTCAAAACCAATCGCATTTAAAGCTTCACTTATTCCACTTATGTCTTGGTCTTGGCTTAACCCAGTCTCATCTAGGTCTCCGCTCAACCCAGCTATTGCTTGATCTGGCGAATGCAAATTTTCACAAGCTCTACAGTTTGTAATCATGGCATAATGAGGGCAAACACTCAATAAAGTTTATATGCGATAAATCCTTCCGTAATTCCTTGATGTTTTAAAGGCAACAAAACCCTATGAGTGATTGCAGCCGATTTGCAAAACTTAAAAACTTTTGCCAAGTGATAGAGCATTCTCGAATAGAAAATAATAGTACAAAGGTTTATGCTTAATGTTAAAAAATTCGTCACTCAATTTTTATACATTTTCAAATGTTTGATCAAGTTTATTGCACATCACAGTTAAGAGAAATTATAATATTTGTAGGAAAAGTGTAAACAAAATTTTTGTTGTGAAACTTTTAATGTGGGTTTACCCCAATGTACCTTAAATAACTCTGTCTACTTTAGAATTATTACTATTCTACTTATCATGAACTGACTCCAAAGTACACAAGTTTAAAAATAAATGAAGGAGAGTAGAGATTACAATTAAAACCTTATCAATGCAACAAATAATATATAAATTCAGGACTTGTGACTAATGAACCTGGTTTCATACAATCTTGCTATGAATAATGAAGCTATCACAATTAAAAAACAATTTTGAATGTTGTATAGTTTTGACACTGTCTATGCTCTATTAAGATATAGCCCTTTGATGCATACATATTTGTTTCTCGTACAAATGTTTTTGCACACACACACGTCTCTACCAAATAAGCCTGTCATTCATTTCCGGATAATTCACGAGTTGTTATAGCAAAATGATGCACCGCTGTATAAGGTTTTTTTTGTAGTTTTATTGTGTACCTAATGTGTATACAAATTTGCATGTTACAATAAATAGTCAAAATGGTTCAAAAAATAATATGAAATACAAGTACATGTTTTTTCCATACTGTCTATCTTGTATAACTGCTCCACTCTTTTTGTTCTTTTTTTGCTCTTTTTATCTGGATATGTGTGACGACAGTCATAATTCCATTCCACTGTACAAAAAATCTAAATGCGAAAACAATTTTGTTACATTAAGTGGCGCAGATTTGGTAGAATCAAATCCTAGAATTGACAATGGTCTTTATAAGTCAATTTCTCATGTGTGTTGACATAATGTCACTCAGAAAAATATAATTACTTTGTTTTGTCTTGGTCCATGTTTATGTTCTATTAGTTTTTTGAGAACTTCTGTGAACGTTGGAGCAATGGTACAATAACTTTATTGCAAGGCATAATTATAATAAAATCAATTTCCAAATTATTCAACGTTGAAGTAACCATTACAGGGGCGTATCTAGAAATTTGCAAGGGGGGTGATGGGGGCACACGAAGCCCCACTGCAATTTTGGCCACACCCCTTTTTGAGGCAGTAAAACAGTGTTTTCCTTCATTTTTGCGAATTACAGGTGGGGTCAAAATAGTTTCAAGCATACTGGTACTTCTGACGACTTCTGATCGCACCTTAAAGCACTGGAAACTGCTGAAATCATGAACAGGGGGCTAGATAAATTTGCTAAGACAATTGGTGGTGATGCAAAAGTCCAGGATTGGAGTAATTTTTTCTGATCCCTGTCATAAAGGGGGGGTGCTCAAGCCCCCTCAGCCCCTGCTGGATACGCCCTTGCATTATACAAAACTCTGTGCAGGTTAGACTTAATCACTGTCATTAAATGATAATTGACGCAAGTGCTAATATTTGAGCTAAACATATAATTGTCACTTAATGACTGGACCATTGTCAGTGGAATGGAACAATACTGTTACATCGTTTGGCATAATTGTATTATTAATTTTGATAAATTTTGTAATGAAGAATCTGATCCACAGGCTACGCAAAGCATGACAAATACTTACAAAACTAGCAAAATGAATGGGATTAATTGAATATACTTTGAATTACCAACATTAAAACTGGCTTATTAGAAATGCTTTTCACAGAGTAATGATAGTGGTAGTAACAGCATAGAAATTCTGGAAAAAAATTCACTTCAACTGCCTTAAAAATAAATGCCATGTTTGATCTTGTGTCTTACTAGATACCTATGTATGTCATCAAACTGGTAAATAATTTAAATGCAAAGAGGGGATAAGTTACGAGGGGTCAGCAACGGAGGTGAAAGGTGTACAAAACTACTATTTTTGGTAGTACAGAGAGTGGTATTACAGGAATCTCAAGTACTATCACTGACTTCAGTACTACAGAGTGTACTACAATAAACTTTTGGACTACTAGTGAGACACAATGACGATGTCAGGCTGATAATTACTCTATCTGCATCTTGTGCTAAGTCATGATACAAGGAATCATAATAATAAATTGTGAGATCAGTAGATTTGTATGAAGGAAGTGTGCATGAACTTATCACTGACAAGTGATTCCTTCCAATAGCAATAATTTGAATCTTGTTCACATTAGCAGGTGGTCCCTGGTTTTGATTACATGTTGACTGCAAATCATTTCTAAACGAAAATTGTGATTTCAGCAGTAGCTGTGCTGCACATATATGAAAATCAGTCAACCATTTGCCAGTGGTAATGATTGTTTTTTCTTTATCTTTCAGTGCCAATTTACCAATTTTTACTGAACATTTCGATGTCTTAAAAGTATTTGTAAGACTGCATTTTGCTGTTTCTTTTTAAAAATGAAGTGCAAGCATACTCTAGTAATACAGAAACATTCCTTTAATGAGATAATTGTTTGCCTAAATTGAAATGGTGAATCTTCCTTGTGCTGTACGTCTCCAGGCATTCATATGTAACCGTATAAATAATTGCTGATGTTTATGTATTCTGTTGATTGCTTTGTGCATATTCTTTGACATGACCTGGTTTCTGATTCTATCTGGTACCAAGTACAAAGTATTTCATAATAAAATTGTCCTTAAGTGTGAATTTCGAATGAGTAAGTATCCATTGTCGCCAATAACAAAGAAAAAGTGGCATACCAGTTTTCTTCTATCCTTTACAGCAGTGTCATCTTTTTTTGTAAAAAGGTATTAATTGCTGATGACATAATGTCAATGTAGTATCTTGTGCCCAGTGCTTGTGGAATATCATCTAAACAATGTGATGCTTTAATTATATTTTCAACAGCTGCCAAATTTTTTTTTGTCATGATGGTCTATACCCATCCCCAAAGGCCTTGTTCATCTTTTCCTTTAAGTTGTGTCACCATTGTCAGATGAGAGCTGCAGGTTAAAAACGATCCCATGGGTAAAATAATTAATGGATTAAGGAGTCCAGATTTTAGCTTTACCCCTATATGGACCATATCATGAAAGCATGTCAGAGTAAACAAATTTGCACATAGCCATTTATCAAATATAGATGGTGGGTTGATAATATTTTTGTCAAGAGATCGTGATACAGTATCATCAGTAAGGTGCATTGTTATCCTCATTGCTTTCAGAAGATGAGAGTCCCGATGTGCTGTAAAATTTAAGACCTTTACTTCTCTCAGCACAAGTTCATCATAAATATATTTCCATCGAGTAAGCATATCTGCTGTGAGAACTTGTTGTTTGTTCCAATAACTGATAAGCAAAAGAAACGTGTTCCTTGTTGCAGTGGCTGGACAGCATAGAAGTATGCATAAATTGAAATCTCAGCTGTCTTGAAATATACTTCAATATTTGCGAACAAATCTGCTATGAATGAGTCTCCCTTTAGTAGCCCATCCTGGTCATTTGGTAATACAAACCAAACACATCGTTTGGTTGAAATGTCATATTAAACCTTTTTAATTAGTAACGCTGTAGCGTTACTAAGTAGGATTCACCCCCAAACAAAATGTCTGCCACGACTTTTGCTGCCTTGTTATACCAGGGAAATGAGGTCTTATGCTTACCAGACTTCTTAGAGGACCTTATCTTGACCAGATGACTCCATTGGTTCAATAGTGTGGCTCTAGACATTGTCTAGGAGAAAAGTCAAAAATCGGCAAAACAGCCCTTTTGTTCAGTTTTCATCTTCTCCTGTCAATCCAGTTGTCGGTGTGTATCTCAATATTGGCTGGTGCTAGAAGGCTAATTCTTACACTATTCTACTTCAGCAGCCTATGTGCAGGTCCATGTCCCATGAGATCATTTTCCAAGAAAGGAAGAAGTGATACTGTGACTGCTGGATCTGTCCAACTTACCTCGTGCCGCCATTTTGTTAATGAAAAGAAACATGGGCTCCAAAATTTGGGTGTGGTTGCACATGCTGAGATCTCAGAACTGGGAAAAGAGCAACCAATTTTTTTACCTAGCTATGCTTGGATCAACTGCAATACTTAGTGGAGGTTCCAGCCTTCCAGTTCTAGCTAAGAGAAGGTATTTAATTTTAGATATCATTGTTTTATTAAAATAAATAATAACAAATTGAAAATTACAAACAATAATGATAAACAATGATGATGAACGTGACAACAGGAACAACACAGGACAGGATTGCAAGGAAGATGGATACTCTCACTGCTTCTTGAACAAGGACTCATGTCATTACTACTATTTAATTTAATTATAATTATACAAGATGCATAAAGTAAGTAGTTTGACATAGTACAGAGAGAGCAGAGGAAGCATCCTGAAGGACTACCAGCAAGAGCTGCTGGCACCCTGAAAATCAGAAAAGAAAAGAAAAGGGAAAATGAATAAATTAATGAATAGATTTTAAAAAGTATGCATATAATATATAAATAAAGATCATAATAATCCATAAATAAATGAATAATCAACAATTAAGGAAAAGGGGAACTAACAATGACGGCAAAAAAAATCAGAAATTGGAAATGATCGGCTCAAAGTGAAATTAGATGGGTAGCACAGCCAATAGATATAATTATAGCAGCTTTCACTAAACATTGATATGTATAGAATTCACTGTTCATCAAAATGGCAATGGATACTATCTGAAGAAATATTATTACAAATATTATAAAAAAATCAACACAAACAAGAACGTAAAAAATTAAAAAAAAACAAGATGGAGTAGGATTCTAGAGCAAGTTCGAAAAAAAGTATTTGAAACAAGGGCAAGTAGGATTCTGAACGACTACCAATGAAAATCCGAAATGAAAATCCTACACTCTTGACTCAAATTCTACTCTACATAGCAAGGTGATCCGTAATTACTGACATAATAGTAAGTATTAATAATACACTGTAGAGTAGAATTTGTATCACGAGAGTTGGATTTTCATTTTGGATTTTCATTGGTAGTCGTTCAGTATCCTATTTGCCCTTGTTTCAATTACTTTTTTACGAACTTGCTCATGAATCATACTCCATGTTGTTTTTTAAAAATTTTTTATGTTCTTTTACTCCTGTTGCATCCTCCGAAATGCTAACAATAAAAGGAGCCGTGTCGCTTTTCAAATGATCAACAAAAGCATCAAATCTAAAATCTCCCTGTCTAATTGCTGTGTACATAGAATGGATTGTGTGTTGCACAGATATCAGAGATGGTAGAGCTTCTTGTACATTATTCTGTAAAAACTCATAAGCCATTGAGCCACAATATATAAAAAGAAGGAAGGCAAACTTTTATATTATTTCTGTATGTCTTATTTACTTAGCAAACTTTCCACAGTTTTTTGTGCACTTGCTAAGAGACTTTGAAGAATAGGAGCGTAATTGCTTTCTTTGGTTCAATGAGTTGATGGTTCTTGCAGTGAGTTCAAAATTTGGACTAACTTATCATTATCTTTTATAAGTAGAGACAGCCTATCAATAACAGGAAAATAATCAGTCATTGTGTAACAACTTGCTGCTGCTGACGGTTATGTTCTCTTCCTTTGTGCCTCCCGTGACCAACCTATATGCATGTGTTTTGCTCCTCTTCCACATTTGGAAGAGGGGCTTACTGAAAAACCTGGCTTTGTGAAGGTCGAGCAGTAGCTGTGGTTGGCATTGCTGGTGTTGTTGGTGTTGGTGCTGTTAGTAGTGTTAATGAAGTTACAGGAAAGATAGAGGGAGGCAGTGTGGGAGGTGTTGACAAAGCAGGCAATGATGAGGCTCCAGATGATCTAGTAAGGTCATTATTCTGATGATCAGCAACCATCGTTGAAATTAGGGAAGGAGAGTGTTTTCTACTTCTATCGTAATAGGAGTGAGAGGAGAAACAAGGATCTGTTCGCATAATGATTTATTGCTATTAAATAGTGTTTCACTTCACAAGGAAAGGGCAGATTGATTTTAATTTTTTAATTAAAATTAGACCATAATTACAGTTACAGTTTGTTACTATTAATAATTAGGCATGGCTAAATATTATTCTTGGGGACTACCATTGGACTACCCTGGGACTACCAGACTCTTGTGAGAATTTAACTGAAAAACTGGAAAAAAAGGCCATTAGCTTTGGAATACTAAATTCACTCTAGAATTGTGGGCTACCAAGTTAAGTTCGACACAAAAATACTCGGCTACTGTACGGGACTACAGCCTCGTTGCGGACTCTTCAATAAGTTATGACGTCATACCATTATAAAAATGGCACACAGTATGCATTTTCTGACTTATGTTACTTTAGCTGCTTTATCTGGCGAACGCAGGTTTTAAGAAGCTCTAAAGCTTGCAATAGTGGCATAATGAAGGCAAACAATTAACCAAGTTTGTATGCCATAAATCTTTTCTTGATACATTGATGTTTTATAGTGAACAGAGCTCAGTAAGAGATTGTAGAAAGTTTTGCAAAACTTACTCAACTTTTGCAAAGTGATGGAGCATACTCGAATGGAAAACATTATTTTAAAAACTATCATACAGCTCAAAATTTAAGTACTTCTTGAAGTGTTTACTCATTTTTTATCCATTGTCTAAGGCTTGGTTATGCGTATTGCATGTCACTGTTGAGAAAAAAATTCAAAAGAATATCCATTGCAAAAAAGGTATGAAGAAAACAGTGTGTTGCAAAAACTAAAATTTGGGGATCACCCCTATATACCTTATAGGATAAGTTTTGAGTTCTATTTTATTTGCTTATTATGATTGCCTTACCATACTAATGATGTACTCCGACTCCTGTTGTCTGAAAAAGATTATGAACTGAGATAAGAGATGCCCATATTTCCTTCCTGCCACGTTACTTCCTGTCAATGGGTGTGGCTAAACGTGACATCATTAGAGGCATAGCTGCAGCTAAATCCATTTCTATTTACAGGAAAATAATCCTTTATTATAATGCTTTCTGATGTAATAGCACTAATTTAAAGATTATAATCATTAGCTTTCATTATTCAAAGCATTGAAGTGCAAGAAAGTCGTATGACACCACTTTGCTGAATTGTCTTGTTAGCTATTTTGTGTCATTTACTTGCAGTGGTATGTTAAGAACAATGAAAGCTATTGATTCTAATCTTTAAATTAGTGTTATTACACAATAAGGCATGAGAATAAAGGATTATTTGCAAGGAATAGATTATACCTCTAGTGATGTCACGTATAGCTACACCCACCCACAGGAAGTAACCTGGCATGAAGGACAAATGGGCATTTTTAATGGCTTATATCTCAGTGTCTTTTCAGACAATTGGTTTTGGAACACATCATTAGTATTGTCAGGCAATCATAAAAAGCGATGAAAAAAATACCTCAAAAATACATTAAACTCACCCTTTAACGATAGGTGAGGGGAAAATCATACCAACACCATCATGAGTGATGATGCACAGAATCGTTACATTGAATTATCATAACTGTCCACACAAAGAAGATAATCTGTGCCTGGCATTTCAATAAGAGGTGAAAGAAAGGAATTGAGAGACATTACTGGTACAGCTAAGGAAGAATTATCTTGGCTTGCGTGCAATTCTAAATGAAGGTCATGAAGCTCAAAGGCTTCAGCAATTTTTCTTGTTGTTCTCTTATTATCGAAGAATGGTCAAGTTTTTCATAGCACTTTCAACATAAATATCTCAAACGAGCTGAACAGTGGGCTCCATGCTACAGAAATGCACCAGTTGTGAATACAAACATGGCTGTTGAATCTTTTCATGATGTTTTGAGGTATGTTACATGGAGAAAAACAAAGCAGTCGTGTTGATAAGTTGATTTATTTTTTATTGAACATGGCTGTTGAGTCGCTTCGTTATGTCTGGAATGGTATGTTACATGTAGAAAAAGCAATGCTGTCGTGTTGACAAGCTGATTTATTTTCTATTAAAAATTGCTCGTGACAAATTCTCTGACGGAATGATCAAAACTCAAAAGGGAATGTGACTCATATATTCAGTGACATCATGAAGCAAAAGAAATGCAGATAGTTACCATCAGTGAACATCCAGTGCTTATCTAAATGGAAGTTGTGGAGAGTGGAATTTGTTTGACCTACAATGTGGAACAAAACAGTGCATTGACGTGCTCACGCAAATTGAGCTGTTTAAATTATAAAATTGTTTTACTGGTCACAGTCTCTTTTTTAGAATCGCAGCCTCCTTCTCATCTTAAATCAGCAGAGTCTCTTTTCTTTTCTTGAATCACATACAGTGGACTCTCTAAATAACGAACACATTAAGACTAGTAGTTTTGTCCTTTATTTGTGACCATAATTGACAAAAGGTACCTTATGGTGGGTAGTGAAATTTGTCTTGCTAGCCTAAGAAATCCAACTTCCTGAGCCCCATTTATCATAAAATTACTCCACAGGATGCAAAAAGTTACCATGAAACTTTTAGAAACAATGATTGTCTAACAAAGCACTCACAGGTTGATATTTTCCATTATAATGATCAATTTTAAAATCCGCTATAAGGGCCCTTTTGTCAATTATGGTCACATTTGGTGGTGTACCTCATAAGGATGTTAATATAGAATAGTGCATTATTTAAATAATTCAGGTTTTTTCATTAAAAATCATTTGCTGTCATAGACACATAGCTATCTAGGTTTTTTAATATGTTCGAGGAAGATAATTATGGATATTCAAGAAATGTAGTACATTGGACCATCATCAGTGCAGTGGACAGTGTCTCCTTCCAATAAGGATCATATATTGTCTTCTATAACTAGGATGTTGTCCTCTTCTTAGCAATGACGTCCAACTATTAGAAGCCTACTTAAATAGTTTTTCTAAAGCAGCACACAGTACACATAGAACAATGTTATTTTGCCAATCAAAATGGCAACCTAGTAAGAGTTGCTAAGCAATGTGATCATTAGCCACACCCACTGTCTGCTTATGGATGTCATTAAACGTGCAAGTTCTACTGGTGTACAGTTGGCTGTCCGCTGTCTGGAAAAGAGAGGGTCCATTGTATTGAGGTTTAATTTGTATTTTATGCATGGGTAATTCAATTGGTACACCAGGTACCATCCATTTTAAGGTAAGTGTCTGTTACAGGGACTGTCCGTTAACAGAAGTTTCACTGTAGTCTCTTTCTCTTCTTAAATCAGAAAGCACTTTCTCTTCTTGAATCACAGCCTCTTTTGGTGCTTCTTTGTTACTATTACTACTGTAACAGAGTGGATGTTATACTCCAAAAGGGAAAGGAAAAGCGAGAATCAATAATTTAGAGAAGCACAAAGGTGGCTTTAACTATCGTCCCATTGCACTTCTCCCTATCATCTCCAAGGTGCTCAAGAGTATTATATACAGCAGACTGATCACTCTGGTCGGCCCACATCTGTCCCCCAGTCAGTTTGGTTTTCTGCCCTCTAGATCAAGTGTTCACCAGATGCTTACTATGCTTGATAGTTTTTTCAAAGCCCTGGAAGGAAAAAGTTGTGTGGATTGTATATACCTGGATTTAAAAGGCTTTTGATTCTGTCACACAACATGTTCCTATTAAAGCTATGGAACTCTGGTGTTGTCGGGGTACTCTGGGACCAGTTCCAGGCTTACCTAACCACAAGGCATCAATGTGTTAATTAAATGGCTTTTCTTCAAACTTTCTGAATGTCCTCAGTGGTGTCCCACAAGGGAGTGTACTTGGTCCCCTATTATTTCTAATCTTTGTTAACAATTTATCAGAACTGACCATTCCATCAAAGCTTCTGCTCTTTGCTGATGATTCAAAGTGTTTTCAAATCATTAAATCATCTAGAGACTGCATTCTCCTTCAAGAGAGACTAGATGGGGCATTTCAGTGGAGTATAAATAGTGATCTCTTCTTTAACACAGCTAAAACCAAGCATCTTCGGTTTTTCAGGAAATCCTCTGTCCAAACACCTTAATTGTACTCGATTAATGGTTGTGACATCCCTACTCAAGACACCATAAGAGATCCAGGTTTTCATCTATCATGTGACTTATTATGGTCGACTCACCATACTATAATCATCTCTAAAGCCTACAAGATTCTTGGTCTTCTAAAAAGGACCTTCAAGAGTAGTGACGTCAATGTTAAGCAATTGTACTTCTGTCTGGTTCGCTCTATACTATGGTTTGGCTCCGAGATATGGTGGCCTACTCTATTAAGAATCTACATCTGGAAAGAGTTCAAAGACGTGCAATTAAATACATCTTATCTGATTACTCACCTGACTATAAGACACGCCTTACCTCACTGGGTATTCTCCCACTAGCAATATATTTCAAATACCTTGATGTTTCATTTGCACTTAAATCCATCCATGATAGCAACAATAGCAGTTACACTGGGTCATTTGATATTTTTTCCTATATTTCATTTACATCCACCAACTCTAGATCAAGAGACCATGTGAAACTCACTCACCATCTCTCTCACACCTCTCAAATATCTAATGCATATTTTCATAGGCTACATAAGTTATGGAATAGTTTCCCTTACTTCAACCTCTCCCCCTCTCCAGCCACCAACTGTATGAAGCTAAAGAACTTTCTGTGGAATCACTTTCTTAATTTGTTTGACAATGACATTCCCTGCACATATCACTTCTGTTGTATGTGTTGTAAATGCTCCTCCCTCTCTCACCCTCCTAATTTCTCTTCTAATCTTTTATTCTAATAAAGAACTCTTAATTTTCTATTCTCCCTTTTCCTTTCACTCTATTTCTTTTTATTTATTTATTTTTGGCTCTCTGACTGTGTATTATCATTGAGACTACTATTTTTATCTATGTTTTCATTTTATACTGTTACTTACTCTGTCTTTCCCTTGTAAAGTTATTATTATTATTATTATTAGATGTATAGTGCACTGCTTACATTAAAGCCAAGTAATACTTGCTGTCTGGTGAACTATCTGTGGAGATGTGTAACCATCATACACATGAGAAGGACTTGTCATTTGCGCCTTCCTGAATCACTATGGATGACCATAGCTGCCAAACTCAATAATGGAGCAACAATTTCTAAAATTTTGGATTCTAATGTAGGTAAAGTAAATCGTGGAGCTCTTCTTTGTCATGAGGTCATTCACAACATTGGTAATGAATATAATATTGATGGAATTAAGATTCATGAAAATGATCTTCAGAGTGTATCATTATGGGTCGATAGTATGAAAGAGAAGTGTGAAGATAATCCTGTTATTGTATTTAAGCAGTGAGGCAAAGAACAATCAGATGATCTTAATAATTTTAAAAAGTACAATTTCTTAGTTGCCATTCAGTTTCAAAGACATTATGTTAAAAGAAATTTGGCCCTAATGTATGTATGGACAGGACACACGATACCAACTCATATGATTTTTTGCTTATATCCCTCTTTGTTTTGGATGATCTTGGTGAAGGGGTACCTGTTGGTTGAATTACAAGTAACCGAGAAGATGCCGCTTTAATTAGACAAGTATTATTGAAAGTATTGATGAAATGTGGAGATATTGAGACTAAAATGTTTATAAGTGATTTTGCGAATAGCTTTCATAATGCTTGGCGAGGAACCTTTTCTGTTAGTGTAACGTCAAAGCTGCTTTGTGCATGGCATTTAGATAAGAGTTTTAGAGCTGGTCTACAATAGCATGTAATCTAAAACAAAGCAGGTGGAGGTATATCATCAATTACGAGTTTTGTTGCGTGAAAGTAAACAATTTTTGTTTAGGTTACAGTTAGAGCAATTTATTTTTTGTGTCTGAGGACCCCAATTTGTCAGAATTTAACTAGTATTTTAAGAAAGAATACTGTAGGTCGGGATATATTCGTGCCTGCAATTATTCGCGGTCATAATAAATTCAATTAAAAACCATGGAAACACACATGAACCGAGATGCAGTTTAATTGAAAACAGTGCAATATTGAAATCAATCTCCTGGCTGAAGTGCTCTTGAGTTCTTATTTTTCTTGTTAACAATCCTTAATCGCTATTTTAACCAGTTCTTTTCAGAACTACACTCGCTGGAACTCTCCATCCATCTATCTAGTTATAACATTTCAAGAAATTAGGTGTGGTTAGTTATCATGTCTACTGAAAGAGCTCGAGGACCATACAAGAAGCTCACAGAAAGTGAGCGTGCTGCTATTGGCAAATTTGCTATTCAGAATTAGTGATTGGTGATATGGCCAATTTTCTTAATTTTCAATAACGATTGATAATGGACTTTTTAAAAAAATATCGATTATTAACAAAACAATAACCACACCTTCATTTAGGGGTGTGGCTAATGATTTTGGCACTGTACTGGACATAAGAGAAGATCACTTCCATGCTCTTGAGCCTTGTTTCTCTTCTTATTGGGGTAGGCTGAGCTAACAACTGGTCAGTTGCCTCTTTCTTGCAGTTCAACAGTGCAATTACTTATTACAATTAGTTATGTAACCTTAATTAATGGGCGTGGTCAATAAATTGATGGAAATTGCATAAAATTTTCGATAATGATTTGAATCGATTCCATAAAATATTGTTTCTATCGATAAAGAATCGATATATTGCCCATCACTATTCAGAATGGCCCTGCTAAAGCTGCCTAACATTATATGGTTAGTGAAAGCACTGTGAGGGGTATCAAGAGGAAATATAACGAAGCATTTCTGCAGGCCGCTAGTGAGACTGAGGAAGAAGACTCCGCACAGTGCACAGTAACATCACTACCAAAGGGAAAGCCAGGCAAGCCCTTAATCCTTGGAATAATCATGGACAGTGAAGTTCAGGACTTCATCAGGACCCAAAGAAGCAGTGGAGCAGTTGTGTCAAGATCAACTGTCATTGCCATTGGTAAAGGTGTGGTAATGAAGCACAACAAATTCTATCTCAAGGAATTTGGAGGCCACATCGATCTTACGAAATACTGGGCAGAATCAGTCTGCGTAGGATGAAGTTCATTAAATGAAGACGCTCAACAAAAGTCCATGTTCTTGGTGACGCCTTTGAACGTACTAAGCGAAATTTTCTTGTATAAAGACAACAGTGGTAATGGAGGATATTCCTAGTCAACTGATCATTAATTGGGACCAGACAGGAATATCTATTGTGCCTGGGTCATCCTGGACTATGGCTCCATCTGGTTCGAGACGAGTTGAAATCGTTGGATTGGGTGATAAGAGACAAAACACCGCTGTATTTAGAGTGTCACTCAGTGGAGATTTTTTACCACCTCAGGTAATTTATACTGGGAAAACTCCAGCTTCTCACCCAAACGGTGTCACTTTCCCAGCGGACTGGCACATTACCCACACTGAAAACCACTGGGCAAATAAAAGAACAATGAAGGACTACATCACTACAGTCATTGTGCCTTACATTGAGAAGATTAGGTCCCAATTACCTCAAAGCCATGTCGCATCTCCACAGCCAGCCTTGGTCATTTTTGATGTTTTTAAAGGTCAGATGTGCCAGTCTACCATTGACCTTTTAATGGAAAATAACATCCATTAGGTTAATGTGCCACTAAATTGTACCGATAGGCTACAGCCATTGGACATATCAGTAAACAAACCTTGCAAGGACTTCATGAGGAACAAGTCCATTGAATGGTACTCACTTAATGTATGTGAAGCCTTGGAAAACACTCAAAACCCCAGCCCTATTATAGACCTAAGGCTTTCTACCATGAAGCCTTTTGGGGCACAATGGCTTAAGTTGTTTTACGACTACATGCAAGCCAATCCAAATATAATGAAAAATGGGTTCAGATCAGCAGACATATGTGTTACATAATTATGTATCATACATGTACAAGCATGCAAATCTGTACATGTACTTGATGATGTGTCTTCTGGGAAAGTTAGAGAGATATTACAGTAGAATAAACCACAAAAATTCTGTGGTAGATAGTATTATAATAATTTATAGAACTCTTGACTTTATTCATAATTATGGAATGGAGATTGGGGATGGAAGGTGGGCCCAGATGTTAAATCTGACTCTATAAATTGATGTGAATGTGTTATAATAATGTGTTAATTTATAATAAGTGTTTGTTTATTGTTTGTATTGTATTTGTATGTGATAGTCATGTATGCATGTAGACTGGATGTGTGTGTACAATGTATGTATATGTGCTTTCTCAAATCATGCTCTTCAGAGTGATGATACGATCAGTGATGTTCACGCTCTTTGGAGAGATGAGATCAATAATGATCACGCTCTTTGGAGTGATGATGAGATTAATAATGATCACGCTCTTCGTAGTGATGATGAGATCAATAATGATCACACTCGGGAGTGATGATGAGATCAATAATGAACACGCTTTTTGGAGTGATGATAAGATCAATAATGATCACGCTCTTTGGAGTTATGATACGATCAGTAATGATCACGGTCTTTGGAGTGATCATAACTGAAACCAGTACAGTTAAGTGTATTATAATTTGTATATTTATTATTGTGTTTGTATGTCCATAGTGTATAGTGTATAGTTTGTATGTCTATAATGTGTTTCGATTATAACCAGGATAAGATTTTTGTTTTTTTTTGTTTCTCGAGGAGGAGGAAAGTACAATAATAATAAAGATTATTATTTTTAATGTATTACATGTTTATTAGGGTATGCTTTAAAAATTTTAATAGGGAAAAATGTCTGGAAAACACGGTAAAGTACATGTACATTGTAGTAATGTCCTCATTGTAATAGTCAATTTTTATAGATAATACAAACGAATACATCAAATCTGTTTGAGCGTGACTTCAGTTTACAGGAGAAGACGAAAATTATGTTAAAAATAATGATATGGTGACATTAAAAATCTATTAGATTAATACTATTATACCATTACTGTTAAACTAACAATTATACTATTACTATTATACCAGTATAGCTAAAAAGCATTTATGATACCTAGACTTAGGATTAGTAGGATAGTAAGTATTGTCAATGACGTTGCTCAGTATTTCAAGAAGGAGCTGTAAGTTATCAGCTCTTCTGCCTCGCCCTCCTCTCAGCTACCTCTCCAGGACCTGGCTCTTTGTAATTGATAGTTGCCTCCGCTCTGTCTTCCACTGTAGGGACAGTGGCGATTGCAGCCCGGACCTCCAGCACCTCGTCCTCCCCTGCCTCGTCCCCCCAACCCCGTCCACGTCCTCCCCTGCCTTGTCCCCCCCTGCCCTGTCCTCCCCTAATTGTCTGGTCATCATCTCCTCTCAGTCCTCTGCCATCCTCGCCCTCTTCTCTCCCACCATTATTATTCCCACCATTATTATTATTTACATCGCCAACCCCACCCCCATCATCCTGAACAATAAGACCACCTCCTCCATTACCACTTCCTTCATCATAATCGTTATTATTCACAGGAACAGGTGGTAGAGACGGTGGATTTTCAAATTGTTGCTGCTGCTGCTGAGGTGTAGGTGGGTTTTGAATTCATAGTGACACTCTATAAAAGTATATAATTTAATTTATGAAATCAAGAAGATAATGCTTACACCAAAAAGGCCTGATAGTGCTAAATCTGTCACCGTCCTGCCCAATTCCTCCGTCAGCCATTTTATTATTAATCAAAGCGCCAAAAATAATAATTATTATTATTATTAATGAATGACAATTATTGTAATACAATAATAATAATAGAATTATAATAATGTTGTAATAGAAGTATATATTTTACTTCTATATCATCACTCCAAAGAGCGTGATCATTATTGGTCGTATCATCACTCCAAAGAGTGTGATCATTATTGATTGTATCATCACTCCGAAGAGTGTGATCGCTATCGATCGTATCATTACTCCGAAGAGAGTGATCATTATCAATCGTATCATCACTCTGAAGGTCGTGATCATTATCGATTGTATCATCACTCTGAAGAGCGTGATCATTATTGATCGTATCATCACTCCAAAGAGCGTGATCATTATCGATCGTATCATGACTCCAAAGAGCGTGATCATTATTGATCGTATCATGACTCCAAAGAGCGTGATTTTGTTCAGAAAGAAAGACATACATACATACATAGATAAAATATTATACATTATTGTCATATGTATACGTACATGTATGCTCTTCTGTAACACTAGAGCAGACAGTACTGCTGTCAGTGCTTCTTAAAAGAGCAGAAACTTTAGCAATTTGTTCAAGAGTTCCTCCCATAAACTTAAACCTGCAAGGTACCTCAAGACCACCTTGCTGCAACTGAAACAGTATAAAATGTAAAGGAATTCAAATGTAGTTAGTCGACATACCTTTGTGAAGTAAACATATTGCCCACTGCTTTGTTAGCCAGAAAGGACAATGAGTCCTAACTGTTGCCACCCCTTCACCACAATGAGGTCAAGCTGGTGTCGAAGGGAAAAAGATGGCCATACAGCAGTGTCAATAAACAGTGTCTTGAGATATCTTATACAGCGTCTCAACAGTCACATTTTATTCATTATAATGGCCAATATGACAGTGTCTAGTTCATTATTCATGTATTATCATTAATAATTATTATGGCCAATGACAGTGTCTAGTTCATTAGTTATGTATCATCATTAATTGTTACGGCCAATATCAAAGTGTCTCATATAATTATCGTTCGTTATAACCTATGGCCAATATGACACGGTCTCATTATGATTAATTATGGCCAATATGACAGTGCTCTTTAAAATTCATTACAAGCTAAGGCAAATATGACACTGCTCTTTAAATATTTCAAGCGATGGCAAAAATGGCACTGCTCTTTAAATATTTTAAGCTATGGCCAATAAGACACTGTTTTATTGTAAGCCATGGCCAATACAACACTGTTTTATTTTAAGCCATGGCCAATACAACACTGTCTCATTAGTAATTCAATACAAGCTATGCCCATCACGACACAGTCTCATATTATTACTTGTAATAAGCTATGGCCATAAATATTATGCTGTCTCACTAATTATCATTCTTTTTGCTCTTTTTATTTTCTTTTTTTGTCATCATCACATGCATTTTTATCACCACTGTTATTAGTATTAGCAATTTTTATCTGCTATTGATGTGACTACACGATAATGGTTCAAGTTAATATGGGTTAAGTATAATGCTGGTGCTTTAGGATCAGCATTACGTGTAAGTGGTGAATGACATACCCATTCATTCCCTGACTCATTATAGGAGAATATGCGAACATTCAGTAAATCAGCCATTGATAACATTTCGATATCTACCGCCCACGTGTAATTCTTATCCATGCCTTCTCCAGCAATATATTCTTTCACTGAATTATAGGGAGTCAGCCAACTACGTAGCTGATGTTCCATTGTAGGCATGTGCCTAATAATGGCCGATTTGATGAAATTTTGCTGAGTGTAAGAACCTGTAATGGCATGAGACAGTGCATTAAATAAACAATTACTATCACCAGGTACATCAGTAGATCCTTTAGATACAGTTAATTCTGTG
>NW_003546471.1:15396-19244 GCF_000090795.2 Amphimedon queenslandica | reverse complement strand
TTTTTGAGTAACAGCATTAGGGGATTGTATTTTAAATTACTAGCTCTTGTACTCATTCCCGTCATCACCCAATCATCACTATAGTCATTACTATTAGTAGTAGTAATAACAGTAGGAGGTTTTTTGGGGCAATTAGCTTTATCATTAATCTTACTGTCTGATGGCCTACTTCTCTTATCACGAGCTACCTTTAGTGGTGGCATATTTTTTTGAATTTTTGCTTGTGGCTCATCAATAGTTCCAGTAAGTGTACGCTTTCTACTGCCACAAACTGTAGGAATGGCATATTGTGGGAGGTCTGGCCTGTACAACTCTCTCAACCTGTTTATTTCTTTTATGCTACAAGAGGAAACCATCAATGATTTAGGGTTGACACATGTCAAATGGACACCAGACAGTGTTCTTACTCATGATAGAGCAATGTAACCCATCCCAGCACTAAATACGTTTTCAGACAGATCAATGATTGCATTATCTAGTGACAGTCCCTGGCATATGTCTATGGTAACAGCAAACGCTAATATCAAAGGAAACTGGCTCCTATACACAGACATTTTTCATTACCATAAACTTTCTCTTCACTTTTTCAATCTCACAAGGATCAGTTATTTCATCAAAATTAACTGTTATGCGTGTTTCTAAAATGGCCTGCACCATACCAAGTGCTCCATTTACTAATCCCTTTTCAACATTTACATTACAACGCAACATTACTCTAGCCCCCACAGCCAGTTTTATTTGCTTCTAAACCACCAGTATTGTTAATATCTTTATTTAATTCTTTTAACTGTTTCTCAACCTTTTCTCTAAATTATCATCATCTTTTTTTACGTACATGTATGTTGCCAGTACCATTAATTAAATTTGTGGCTCTTATTTTCATGGTTGGACTTGGTAGATTAGCCAGAATTGTTTCATTAAATTCTTTGCACATGTTCACTTTTGGAAACAGGCAAACTGGGGCGTTACCATCCTGTTGTAATATTTTAAATTTTTTCTCAACAGGTGTCAAAAATACACTTTTATAAAATATAGCGAGAGTCTGATCATCTGGAAAGCCCTGTCTCACTTCGTCCAACATTTTCGAAAATTTCTGGTTGTTTTTTGTCTTTCGTTTATAGTCAATTCGTCATAGGTGACAGTATCACACCATATATTTACTGCGCCGATACTACCAAGTCTGTATTTCAGTATTGATACTGTTACTTTGTCAAACACTGGCTCGCCACAAACTGGTAGCAATTGAAGGATGTCAGACCAGTGAGGCACACTGTCCATCGTGTTCTATTGGCAGCTGAAACAGTCTATGTGCTGTCACACCTCCCACACTGTAAGCTGCTAAACCTGTTGGAGCACAAACTGCACATGTCTGTTTGGTCAGTGTTGACCAGAGCCTTTGTACTAGTGCTTTAATTGCCTCAATAAGAAAAGATTTATCAGTGCCATTCACACCACTGATAAACATGTGCAACTGTTTTACACTTTCTGATTGCTCTTTCTCTTGTTTCGATTTATTTTCATATTCAATTTGCCTGAAGAGATGAGATTTTACGTGATCAAAGATGCGTTTTTGATCTTTATTTAGTATCGATTCTCTTTCTTGTAGAGACCAGATCCAGTGTCCATATCTCTCACATCATTCTTTGCATCTTTAATCTGTCCCATCAATTGTGGATCGTCGTCTTCCACATCATTTTCCTGTTCTCTGTTTGCTGCTCTGGCATCTTGTATGTCTTTTAATTTTTCTCTACATTTGAGCAACTTTCTAAATTTCTCATTTGCTTCAACACACCTTTCATGTTCAACGATGTGGCGGCGATCAAATGCTTCTTGGACAGTTTCACCATCATAAACTAATTCATCCTCATTTCTAAACAGCACGAAAAGGAGAATGACGGCATAATAGAAACTGTCTCTCTATTTTCTTTATAGACATCGAAATCAATTAAGTTAGGAAGGCGCTCTTTCTGTAGTGGTCTATAGATTCGTTTGCCATTTTTATCTTTGCCCTTGTATATGAGTTTGGCTACAAAGTCATAAAGGCAATATTCTTCATATTCTTGGGCTCTGTTTGGATAAAAGTGAGTGACAATGCCCTCCCATAAAAGTCTTCTTTTGATGGATCGTTTGCTGCTATTTCTTCAACTTCACTGAGTTTCTTTGTTAAATTTCGTTTCTTTTTATGTGACATTTCTACATCGATTCATGATACCTCTCTCAATTTTCTACAAAGTGGTTCGCCGAGTAATATCACATGTTTCGTATTGTCCAATGGGTCGGCTGTCGAAACATCTTATGCCGATTCTAAACAATTTACTGTAGATGCCTTTATCATCTAAGATGTCTTGCCAGAGATCCTGCATGTGACCTCTTTCTGCCTTTGTCACATAGCCACTCACATGATCAATTGGCCAGAGCTAGAGAACACTTACTGGTAAAAGGATACATCCATATTTGCCTTCCATAACAATAGAAGCAGAGGATTGTAATCGTTGACTCTCACTTCTTCCTCACTCCGTTTAGGGTGGTATATCCTTTTCTCTGCTTTCATGCTTTGTTGGACATTTTTCAGTACTGTTTCTTTGGAAACTGGGCAAAGAAATCCAAATTTGCACTTTTGTAATAAATACATTTTTGCTAAACTTTTTCTTTTTCTTACAGTAATTGCTGCACTTGTGTAACTGGTACCTCATAACAATTTCGTGTAGCTGTGGACAGGTATCTTTATTTGGTATGTTACAACTTACTCTTTTGTCTATGACTCTGACGACATCTTCGGCTCTACTCTCGCCGACGACTGAAGCATTGGCTATCCAGATTAAACAGTGATAATGAGGAGCTCATCTGGCCTAGTACTCTTTCCTGTAATAAAACTCGCTAACGGGGCCCAAAACCTATCCCTTGATTAATACTTTATTAAGCATTTCGTTAAACTTTAGAGAAAACTGTCTCAATACAGACACGGGATCTTCAGTGCTGAGTTTGCTAGTGTTATATGACAGTGGGACAGTGTTTACCTTGTGCCAGTACTCTCTAATGTCTTCGGAGGTATATTCTGCACAGCTAAAAATGAGAAAGAAAGTGGGAGACCCAAACCCTGCTATCATGCGTTTCACTTTACTTCTTCTCAGGTACCAGTATTGATTTGAGCCACAAACAGTGTTCATCATGGTACAGAGCCTATTTTCCAGTACCTCTCCATTTGTTTGGACTTGGTCTACGAACTGTGCAGCAGTTATGGTGGGACCTTTCACTGTATTGAGCAGCTTCAATATGCCACCCTTCAACTCCTTGATCTGTTTGATTCTGAGATAATAGAAGAGGTAAGAGTGGCACAATCGATACCAAGAATCTTTGCTCAAAATTCGAGACTTTATATATTCAGCTTAATTTAGATTCACTAGCCTTGGATGATACTCTCCAAACCTCCCAGTTGGAAACAGACTTGGAAAGCACATGACATTCAAGTGCATCTGTCTGTTATCAAGTGGGTCTTCCCTGACATGAGTCATCTTGTATTGCTGGATGTTGCTCCCCTTGTTTAAATTCAAATTCATGTTCTAAATCGTGTAAGACTGGAAGCCTAGAATGTCCTCATCGGTTGCTTCCTCCACCATAGTACTGGTAGCACTGTTGGCTGTTTTGACGACTTTTTTGCTACATCTAAAGATTCGTCATTAAGATTTCCATAAAGCCAGTTGATGTCTTTCAGTTTCTCATAAGCAGCTTGCACTTTGTCGACATCAACTAAAGTGCGCCAGATTTTATTAGTTTTTGTAGCTTCACTGTTCAAAATGACGTGCAATAAAGGATTTGGCAGATTTTTTCATCTAAAGTCTTCTGCTTAA
>NW_003546471.1:5131-15331 GCF_000090795.2 Amphimedon queenslandica | reverse complement strand
TAGCTTCACTGTTTCAAATGACGTGCAATAAAGGATTTGGCAAATTTTTTGATCTAAAGTCTTCTGCTTTACTCAAAGTTTTCATTGTTTTTTTAACTGGCAAAGGGAGATAAAACACGGTCCCTTTGCATGCTTTTAAAGAATTGTATATTTGGACTTTAGCAGTGTAAGTTCCAAGTCTAGCAACAGTTTGGAAGCATTTTGCTAGTTGAATTAACTGTGTACTAAAGGCATCTAGGCCTTTAAGCTCGTCTGGCAAAGGTTCACTTTGCAAACCATTTAATACACATCTGTTAGGAATTTTATTGCTATGTATTTTAGGCTTGCAATTTTTACCCAATAAAAGTTGTTTGCTGCTAAAATTTGGATCGTAATCTGTGAGGCAGGCTTCTTATTGTCTCCAAACCTCACTCTCTTTGTCCTTACCAAAAACTTTGGTGAGATTACCACGTCTCATTAATCTCCTGCAGCTACAACAAGCATGCTCGTTTTGATTGCTGATTTCCTTTTGGAACTCAGCGATCAGGTTAACATTTTCTTTAAGTAGCTTCACTTCTAAGTCTGGATCCCTTAAATTTATGTCGCTATCACTCTCATCATATCTAGATGTGAAAATTTGGGTGACATCACTCATTTTGTTGTTTGGATCAGACTCGGTTGCAATTTTAATCAAAGCATCCACATCTCCTTCACTCAATGCTTGATCTATCAGATTTACAGCCTCATCGTAATATCTGGCTTGATAAACATTACTCAGGAAAGTGCGTAGTATGGGATAGTGAGGAGAAGCAGCTCTCAGTATTCTTAGCTTGCTTTTACATGCACTATCATCCTCATAACAAGTCAATGGATGACCATTCTTTTGTGGATCATGCTCATTTGGGCAACCTGTATCTATGTCTCAAAATTTTCCGAAATTCCTTAGCAGGTTTATTGAATGCTTGTTTTAAATCTTTGTTTCCATTTTAAAATCTGTCAGTGGTTTGCAATTGTCAGTACAAGATATTTTAACAGTTATTTTTTTAACCCTTTTACCACTGTCTACATCATTTTTACCTTTTGTATCGCTAGTAACAACATTATCATTTTGTACGTCTTTTTCTGCATCTTTGCTTAAACTTTCTTCATTATCGTCATCGAAACAACCGTCTATAAGTTTTGAGCAGTAAAAAGTGACAGCAGTTATGAAGGATTGGAGAGGTAAAGCAGACAAGCTGAGGCTTCTTTCTGGAGTGCAAGACCTTCTAGTGAATAATCCCTTAGTCTGGGGTGTTCCTTTTGCTTTATATTATTTTTAAACAAATAATACATGATTGTTAACAAATGTAATGAGATGCAAATTATATTCATGAGCATGACACGCAACGCAACATCATGGCGGCTTCTTTGATGAAGAGCGGAAGAACCTGTTGAGAACCTTCCAGAGTACCCAGAGACTCTAAAATCAATCCAGATATGCGGAAGAACCGGTTATGCAACCATACCAAAAAAGTAATAAGGATGTTTCACCTGTCAAACTCAACTGAAACCCACTATAACAAGTCTCCTAGCTGCAATTAAATTAATGCCCAACTGCTTGACAGCAATCGGCAAAAACTTATCAATATCAAAAGCAATTTTCAATTGCTTTTGTACTGATTTATTTTTAGCAAGTTTTTGTCTAATTATTGCTATGTATCTGTTTCTTATATCAATTTTTGGTTCAGCTAGATTGTATCTAGCTCTTCTGTTTTGTCTTATTTTCAGAAATTTTTTTTATAATATTCCAATTTCTGTTTCTTTTGCAATATTTTCGCTATAATTTTAGATCTCTTCTTAGCTGATACACTTCTTGTTGGTGGATTTAAGTTATGCTTTATTCTATAGTTTGTCTTAGCTTGGCATTTTTTGTGTTAGCCACAGCAGCATAATGCTCTCTAGTATTATCATTTATTTGCTGACTGTGAGTGCCGTAATACTCATTCATAATTTTTTTCCTTTGTTCTAAATTAGAAGCATAATTATCTTTAAAACCTTCTAATCTCTCTTGACGATTAGCAATATAATTGTCTTTAAATGCCTCTAGTCTCTCTTCATGATTAGCAATATAATTATCTTTAAAAGCATTTAATCTCTCTTGACAATAAGCAATATAATTATCTTTAGCTGCATCTAATCTCTCTTCACGATTAGCAATATAATTATCTTTAGTTGCATCTAATTTCTCTTCATGATTAGCATTATAATTATCTTTAAATGCATCTAATCTCTTCACGATTAGCAATATAATTCTCTTTAAATGCCTTTAATTTCTCTTTATGATGAGAAGCATGATACTTTTTGAAATAATCTGATACTTTCTGTTTATTTTGGGTCCAATATTTTTTTGATTTGGCTAGGCTTTCATCATAATTTTATAGTAATTTTGCTTTGATCTCTCCTTTTTTAAAATTAACAGTCTATCTCTGACAGTTGTGTCATCTTCATGAGTAGTAGCGACTTCAAACTGTGTTGTCACAGAACTCTGGCTGGTTATGATCCCACACAGACCAATCATTACTTTTTGGGGGGATCAGAAAGAACAAAAGGGTCTGCGTCATCAGCAACAGAAGGTACTACATACTCTGTGACATCACATAACTCTGGGTTATGATCACACACAGAGCCAGAAATAACTTCTTGCTCTGTGACAACATCACACAACCCTTCATTAAGGACGCCACCACTGCATTCTACACTAGCACTGGAACGTAATACAGGCTCTGCAGTGATATTATGCCTTTCATCAACACTACACATTGCTTTAGCCCTAGCCCGTTTTTCTTTTATCAATTTTCTAAGCTTTTTAGCAGATGCTTTCCCCCTTAAGTTAGGCATGTCTTATAACAGCTATATATATATATATATATATAGTAAGGAAAAATCAACGTGGTGTTAAAGTCAATTTTCAGTACTAATAATTAATAACTTGATTACTATTATCAATTATAGTAATATTAATGCTTACCTTTGAAAATCTTGTTAATGACCAGCACTTTAAGATTAATTCAGGATCAGCTTAAACAGTTTCACTTTCAAGATCACTTTGATCAGTCAGTAAGAGTAGCACTGTCCACTATTAGATAGCACAAGTTTTACAATCTGAGCATGCACAAAACACACCCCTTATAGCCACGCCCAATACAATAATTATTATTCACAATTATTAGTTTGATATCAGTAAATTACAAATACAAATTATAGACGATATACAACACAGTAAGACTTGGCAGATAACAAGAGTGTTCTTTTAATTGCTGAAGGTTACCGTATTTCCTTTAATAAAAGCCCGGGCGTCTATTTCCTAAAATGGTAATTGGATCTTGAAAAATATATAAAAAATAAAAAAAACTTCATCCCAGAGTGGTATTTGAACCCATAACCTCATGCTTTTGACTTCTGGAACTTCAGGCATTATCCACCAGACTACTGAGTCACTCCTAGGCTAATGTTGTGTATTTTTAGTTAAATTGTATTGCTACCCCGGTGTTTATTCAAATGCGGCTTCTATTTAAGGATTTACAGTACCTGTATAAAACATCATAAATCAATGACTAAAAAAAACAATTTTACCTACTTTGACTCTTTCATTTTTTAATTTTACATTCGAGTAATTAGAGCTGCAGATCTGAGCATGCGCTACCACACCCAAATTTTAGAGCAAATGCTTTTTTAATTACCAAAATGGCGGCATGTAGCCATAATGGTATAATCCAGCAGTCATAGTATCACTTTTTCTTTTCTTAAAGATTGGTTTCATGGGACATGCACCTGCGCATAGACTTTTGGAGTAGATGCTGTAAGAATTATCCTTGTAGCATTAACTAATACCAAGATACACACCGACAACTGGATTGACAGGACTTGATGAAGATGAAGATGAAGATGATGAAGATGAAAAAAGGTGGCTGAACAAAATGGCCGGTTCGCCGATTTTTGACTTTTCACTTAGACAAGGTCTAGAGCCACGCTAGTTGTACCTTTTAAGTCCTCTGATCAAGATAAGGTCCCCTATAAAGTCTGGTAAGCATAGGAGCTCGTTTTCCCAGTATAGCAAGGCTGCAAAAGTCATGGCAGCCATTTTGTTTGGGGGTAAATCCTACTTAGTAACGCTACCACGTTACTAATATATCATTGTAAAAATAATCATTGAAATAAAATACCTCAGAAACAGCATGGTTATGTTCATTGTTCACAGACTTCACTTCAAGAGCCAATCCATCACCACTTCCTCATGCAGTAATATGTACAGGACAATCTTCCTTAAAAGTACTATACAAGAATTAAACTCAATATTAACTTGTCAATGAACTTAAGTCAGTATACAGTATTGCTCTCACTTATGATGAGTGCCTTATGCCTTTGCCTTTCAATCTAAATGCTTGTCCTCCATGAATACAACAATAATTCAATTCATACTACTTCAGTTCTGCTTTCATCAGTCTCTTTATTTTTGTTTGAGCTGTTTCTTTACAATTAGTATCTCTCTTCCAAAGCTCACAAAATGTTGCTGTCTTTTACTTCTTCAGCTTTTCTTCTAGTTTCTCATGCTTCAAGCGCTCTCCTAGAGAAAAGTGTACAGAATTCTCCTGTAAAGCAAGACCATAATTAGAGCCCATCACTCTCACCAGATTCAGTCTCGGCAACCTAACACTGCACACTAACAGGTACAGCCACCTTGTTCCACGTGTATAGTAGTAATATCCGCCTTCGGGCATGCACACTTTATCTGGGACCATTTTTGTTGAAACTATGGTGGCCGAGAAGGACACTCCGGCCCCAGGTTCCCGGATAGGGATCCGGCCTGGGTCCGGTCTGAATCTGGAAAAAACTGTCTTCGAACAAGATTTCTATATTAATTATGGGGCTGGGTCATAGGTGTGGTCTTGAAATGTCTGCTGATATAGATAGTAAGACTGAAGCTTGGGTTTAAGGTTCAACTTTAGTCAATTGATTTAATTTTAGGTATTGTAAAGGAGCTCTTCCACTCCTGCAAGGATTATAAATCTATTCTAAATAGATTGCATCACGTACATGGACTAAAAAGGAGCCTTACATGGCTGAAACTGAAACTGAAAAAGTTTATAGAGTCTATCCTATAGGTATGATTAATTCAGTATTCAATGGGTTAGGATTAAGCAGACCAAGTCCTAATTTGGAAACCGTAAAAACTGTTATTAGAAAATTACTGCAAACATCTGAAAGACTCAATGGTTATAGGATTATTTGGAAGGTTCTCAGGAATAGATATCAAATTTATGTTAGAAGGTACTTTATATTAAGTTAATGAAACATAATACTTTTAAAACATGTGAAGAGATACTGTGATGCATTTACTGAAAGAACTAGACGAAGAAGGAACTGAATTTAGAAGAAAAAGATTATTAATGAGGCGATTGTATTCAAGCAAGTGACTAAATTATTTTGCTACTAAGTAATTTTAAATGTTTCTAATTACTAGGGCCAAAACTTTACATGGCACATAGATGGATATGACAAGCTCAGTTATTCTGGAATATGTATTCATGGATGCATGGACGGGTATTGTCTTTCGTTATTTTTTGATGTTGACATGTCAATAGGTTTCACACAAAATACTGTGGCTAAAAGTTGCACCAACCAACCACGACCCACGTGTAATTGCTCTATACTATCTTGAGTGCATTGAAGAGGTTTCCGGTATAGAGTACTATTTTGAATGACATTGCTAGATTTTTGTATGCATACATGTACATGTAGGTGTACCAAAGCAACTACGATCTGATTATGGAACTGAAAATAGCTGGGTTGCTGAACTTCATATTGCATTTCACTTGTAAAATGAATCAAAATTGGGTGAACATAGCTATATCTATGGACCATCAAAAAAGAAATGTAAATATTTTGTGAAAAGCTGACTACCTATTGCTTTTTCATTGTATAGAGAATTGAAGGATGGTTGTCACAACTGAATTGTTTAAACATCTTGGTGGATTGAAGCTTTCCATGACTTAAAAGATAGAGGAGAAATTAATGGATCTTCCTTTCATAAGTGAACCCAATAGCTTAATATGTGAATTTATTGTTTATAAGGAGAGTACTTACCTACTGTACAGTTCACCTAATTGTTAAAGAATTAGAGCATTTTAAAGATAAGTGGAATAGTCATAAAGTTAGGAAAATATGAGGAGCTGTTTACCTTCTGGGATTCCAAGCAACTTATATGACATGCCAGAATCATATGGTATAAGTTCACAATTATTGTGCCACCAAAATTTAAGATTTTGTAGGATATACAATCTGTTGAGTGTTAATTCAGATGTTTGGGTAACAGGCATGAGGGCGACTCCTAGGTTCTATTCAGAAAGGTTTAAATGGAAGTGTACGCAATTACTTCGTGACTTTTATGGAATAGATCATCAGTCACAAATTACTACTAAAAACTATGAAAAACTTTACAGTATTTGTTAAATGATAATGGTTAAATGGTAATGGTTATAATACAATGAAAAATGCTGAAATGACGATTCAGTTAAATTCTAGTACATCGTTGATTTACTTGATCATTGCGAAGACCTACATTTACATATCAAGAAAAAAGCATTACTATGAAATTACTACTAATTTACTTCTTTTGCAGAAGGTCTTTTAGTGTGACGTTGTAAACAATTACTACAGACATTTAGCAGCACTTCAGAGCTTTGTACATCAATTTTAGTTGCAGCTCTTTTATCTGTAATAATGGAGAACTTTTTCACATTTGTTCTATCATCTTCAGTAAATGTTGCCTGCAATACAACTTAAACAAAAATAATGCTGGCATAAGTTACCAAGTCAGAATCACACCTTTCTTTACAAAATGCCTTGAGGCCAGTGTAGGTTTCTAATGTGACTTACACCACATAAATAATACATGGTATGTAGTCAGAAATCTATTAACTTACCACTCCACAATTATAAACATCGCAAAGTGGGGACATTTTTCCATTCATAATTTCAGGTGGAAAATATCCCTCTGTACAAGCAAGAAGTGGAGCAGTTACCATAGTACAGCCAGAATCAGATTTGGGTAACTCACAAGCAAAACAAAAATCACCCACTTTTGCAACAAAATTTTCATTAAGTAGTATGTCAGGCTAGAACATAACTACATTATTATAACTTGCGATTTTATGTCTTGATGTATTAAAGGTATTGCCTCATGTAGAAAAGCAACTCCACGAAACATGTCTCTTAAAATTGAATATTGAACATCCCAACTAAGAGGCTGAATAGACCTCTAAATGTTTAATGAAAAAAGAAAGTGAAAACTAGCAGAAATGTAGACTTTATATACGTTGTGAATCCAATCATATAATGAGCCATTTTTTATTGGCATGACAAAATCTATTAGTATTAATATAGCATAAATCAACATTTGACAGTATTACTCATACTTCATAAGTGCCTGTAACTCTGACTTCATTTGAAGAGATTCGGTCACTCCACCTTTTAATGCTTTACAGCCATCCTAACAATTAATTAAGCTATACTTTAAATTTAAAGTAGCCAATACTTACCCTTGTCAATACCTTCACTGCTGCATTACACCTGAGGTTATGTGCTCTGAGAACATTTCCAAACCCGCCATTTCCTAATTCATTTCTTTTATCAAAATCATTGGTAGCATCACAATTCTGTTGATGTGAAATCAGGAGAATTAACTAAAAAAACCAATACATATGTACATTCAGTAGGAGCAATTAAAAATATAAAATTTACAAGTAGGTACTGGCATTTGAATTTTCACAGCCTCATAGTGAACAGATGAGGGTGGTGCTCCTGATAAAGGCCCAGTAGAATCAGAATTAATTGTTAAATCTATTAAAATAAATAAAATGAATTGCGCTAAAATAGTTGTCAAACCTTTTATTGGACTTTATGAAACATTAAAAGATAAGACTTCACACACCTTGTCGCCTTTGATACTTACAGAGCACTTAAAGAGAAAAGGCTCATTCACATACAATACAGGAGAGTTAGGATATGAGTAGTCTTTTTTCTGAAAGCATTTCCACTCATACTGACAATCAGAATGAGCACTGCTGATAACAAGTGGTACCGGCTTTTGAGGTGAAGTAAAAACTGGTTGATCATAACTAGCATAACATTCATTTTTGCCTAACAAGATTTTGATGGAAATTGAGTAAACAGTATGTACTTTGTGCAAAAACTTGCTTCACTTTTGAAGCACAACACTTTAATAAATCCACTCGGCTAGAATCTGGAATGAGGGATAATTTCGACAAAAAAATGACAGTACAAGTAATGCACATCTATGTGTAAGAAGAACCTTTGCTTATTCTTGTAACTCTTGAAACAATAAAATCTTCATCTTCAGGCCAAAATACACTAAATTTATCTAAAAAACCACACTTGTCACCTATTTTCTCCCACACTTCTTTACGACTATAAGGAACTACACTATCATGTTCTGAGTAGAACACTAAACTTAAAGAAATGGGTAATGATTTAATAATTAAAGTTATACCTTTATATTCCCAATCTTGATTAGCTTTGTGTATGGTAAATTCTAACATTAAAATAACGTAGCAAAATTCAAGTTGTTATTCTAATTTACCATTTGATTCTGTCTTTATTTTCTTAGGAGTAGGAGGAGTTACTTTATTCTCTAACTTCACATATCCAACTCCTAGCTTTAATTTATCAGGTGATATGTGCGTTTTGGTCAGATAGGAGCCAAGACTTTTAAAAAATTCTTTATCTCTTATAATAATGCTCTCACTTGATATAATGGAGCCACCAGCAGTAAAAAGTCTGGATTTATCTGTTTCATCCAAATCTAATGTGCTATATATTTTAGATCAGAGTATGAATATGATCTCATAACATTCACTTCATACACTGGAGATACTCTAACAAAACTATGAGAGGCTCTCTCTTCCATTTGAATACAATTTATCTAAAAACAATAAAAGAATTCTGACATACTCTTCACAATGTAGTGGAAACATTACCTAAATTGTTTGATCCTTCTTGTACTTTTTAGCCTCTTTCTTCTTTTGCTTTCACATTTTTTGAAGGGGGTTCCCTCTCTCAATTAAGTCTGTTAGATAAAAATTGGCCATAGTTGATTTTATTGCTGTTTTGTACCTGAAGCTAATCTGAATTGCTGTCTCTACTCCTCAGCTTGTGTACCTTATCACAAATAGATTCAGACATAGCAGCAATGTCAGACAACACTTTCTCTGCACCTGCCATTTTTAAAAGCCACACCCTAGTCACACCTATATACGCCAACGTCCATATCATCATGATTCACTTCTCAGTCCAGATACAGACCCAGATCAGATCTCCATCCTACGGTGGCCAAGAGGGTCAACCCGTCAACAGGTCCATTGACAGTGTGGATAAGTTTCCCGCTCAGATATCTGTCTGGAACCCGCCCGGGTGTAATTGAGAATTCATTTTAATTAATTAACTAGAATGAAAAGACACGCCCACTCTGCATAATTAATTTAACTTTTCCTAAGTAAAAATGCCTAAATTTACTGGTAAGTTGATCCCAATTAATTCCATGGAATAGCAGTGTGAAAATTATAATAATTATATGGATGTTATAAAAGAGCAATTTTATCTTTGGAATGCTAATAAAGATATTTTGAATTAGCAATTGAAGTACAGTGTGGTATAAAGAGAAGGCAATAGTCAAAGTACAAGTAATTGCGTTGTCCATATATTTTATAATAGTTTGTCCTGACTAAAACTAAAGTTAAGGGGGATTGGACTTCAGAGACGCAAAAGTGACACAAACCTTACTGTTGTTAAAAGCCTAATTATAAAATACTTGAAACTAGTGAGAAACTGAAAGGGTACAGAGCTATATGGAAACTATTACGTGACAAATATAATTGCATTGTTCCAAGGTACAAAATCATTGTTTATTCATGATAGCTATACCATAATTTTGCAGAGATACTGTTTTGAAGATTTTACAGGAGGTGGATGCTGAGGAAGTGCTAGCTACAGCAAAAAAAATTTTTTAAGAGCAGACAATAATGGAAGCAAGGTTATGTTATTTTAATTGACATAAATCTATCAGTTTTAAAGGGACCTAACTATACTTGGCATATTGACGGATATGATAAACTCTCCCCTTATGGTATCACAATTCATGGATGGATGTATAGATGGGTATACAAC